>NC_056732.1:1635186756-1635284256 GCF_019279795.1 Protopterus annectens
CTGATCTGACAGTGCTGTGCGACCATGATTGTGACCTTGAACGGGAGGTGCAGACACTGATCTGACAGTGCTGTGCGACCATGATTGTGACCTTGAATGGGAGGTGCAGACAATGATCTGGCAGTGCTGTGCAGCCACGATTGTGACCTTGAATGGGAGGTGCAGACACTGATCTGACAGTGCTGTGCGACCATGATTGTGACCTTGAACGGGAGGTGCAGGCACTGATCTGACAGTGCTGTGCGACCATGATTGTGACCTTGAATGGGAGGTGTAGACACTGATCTGACAGTGCTGTGCGACCATGATTGTGACCTTGAATGGGAGGTGCAGACACTGATCTGACAGTGCTGTGCGGCCATGATTGTGACCTTGAATGGGAGGTGCAGACACTGATCTGACAGTGCTCTGTGACCATAATTGTGACCTTGAATGGGAGTTGTAGACACTGATCTGACAGTGCTGTGCGACCATGATTGTGACCTTGAACGGGAGGTGCAGACACTGATCTGACAGTGCTGTGCGACCATGATTATGACCTTGAATGGGAGGTTCTCCTTGAAGTACATGAATGCTGATGTAGCCTGCATAAAATCTGTTGTGTTTGATCACCTAACCAACTTACAGTTCTTTTTTTAGAAGCAGTTGTATTCTTGTGTGACTTCCCCCATGTGTCTGGACAGTACCCCATGCTCTTCCCCTTGTAAGACTGACCCCAGCTTGACTCTGGTATCTCCTAACTACAGTACAAATGGAGGCAGCTACTAATGCTTGTTGTGCCATAATACTACGTATCAGTGTGACCATGGCATTACCCTACTCTGTGCCATTTCCAGGTAGTGCTGGAAGTCCTCACTCATACCCTGGAGGTCTCTGACCAATTCCAGGGGACTATCTGTGGCAGTGCTGTGAGCACTAACAATGTCATGGCACATTTCCTGATGGGCAGCCAAGTGCTTTGTGTTTCCTGAGGCAGCTGTAACAAATTTCTGTACCTGGCTCCTTTTTGTAAAGGTATCTCTGTGGGAACTGTTACCTCTGAATGCCTGCCATCATTCTTAAATTGATTGTGTCTTTGTTTGGAGATGCTGATGTTGAGGTGGATGGTTGTTCCTCCTGTACAAGGATGAATGGAATGTCATCATTTGTGTTGACTTGGTGATACATTGTCATTGCCTGCAGAGTTACTGATATGTTGTTGGGTCTGAGATCCTGCCATTAAACACGGGGACTGCCTGCAGCTTTCCTCCATCTTCCTTATCAGTGTAACTGTGCTATCATCATTGGCAACAGCAGCAACACCTTTTGTGCTGTTGCTATCATACAAAATTATTGGTATAGAGGATTTGTTTGTTTCTGATACTGACCTTATAAAAACATGATTTGAAAGCAGTGCTATTAATGAAATAGCGTACGCTACTGTTTGCTTATAAGGAGGTGAGCAGGACACTTACCATGGCCACTGCCTTCATTGCCATTCTGTGCTGATGTACAAGGTTTATCTGTTAAAAGTTAATTGTATTGTGTTTAATGTGATCATTCCTTGTTAGTATTCAATTCTCTGTATAAATGTATGTTACTGTTTTTAAATCAATCTTCATGAGCAGACGAGTGTTGCAGCTGCAGACATTGGTAATACCTACTAGTGTCCACACCATCTCTTAATTATTCCTGCACCACCATCTTCTGTGTAATAGTCATCGACATGGATTAATGGAGGTATTCCACATCTGGTTTTAATTGAATAATTCTTGGAATAATATATATCCCACCCCGAAGAAATAGTATGCAATAACCAGCAGTAAAAGCAATTGTAAATCATATACATAACAATTATTCAATATATTTCATTTTTATCCAGCATGTAAGGGAAATGTGAATAGTTTCCTTTAAGAAAAAAATGTATGTGACAAAGTAGCTGATGTATTGTCCTTGCTGCCTAACTGGGTTTGGTTGAAGTGATATCACACCTCAGAGGGAATGGTTCTGAACCTCTGGACTACAATCTCGCTCTTTCTTTCTTCATTCTGGTTCTGGAACTTCATGTTATTGCATCACCTGTGGCTGTACTTCAAGCTGGTCTGACAAAGAGACCCTTAATATGCTCTACATTCTCAAGGTGTCATATTTGTAAAAGATCGAGGCATACCTGGAAAAAGATTGATATCTGGCAGCAGTTGGATGACCATCTATCACCCCTGTCAGGTATCACCTGTTCTAGCCAACAGTGCTGTCAGTGATGTGATGACTTGCAGAAATGTAGGCTTGACTAGCTGACCGAGTGGGTAGACCAGGTAGCAGAAGATAGGCCAGAATTCTATAGTAAGAATAACATATTTTTTTTAGTAGCCACTCATTTTATTGGGTCATATTCAACATTAAAAAAGTATAACGAGTTTGCATAAATAGAAAAATTTATTGAAAATTATATCTTTAATTGCAGATATTATTTATGGTGCTATTATGATAATGCAAAGGAAGTCAGAAGCATATATGATATAAATATATATATATATATATATATATATATATATATATATATATATATATATATATGCACACATATACACATACATGCATGCATGCATCTGTTTAAAAAGATATGATAGCTATGTATTAACAGACTGTTCTGAATAAATGTAAAGAAAACATAAATATACTTAATCGTCTTCTTCTTTCGGCTTTTCCCGGTTAGGGGTCGCTACAGCGCATCACCTATCCGCTCATGATTGGCAGTGGAGTTTTTTTACAGTGTTGAGTTATATGCATAAATAGTTTGCTATGTCACAAGGTGGGTCACAAACTGGCTCACTGATAGAACCCACAATGTAAAAGTAGTGGATTTCAAATCTGATTTTACTGACCAGTTACAAGTGGAGTCCCACAAAGATCAGTCCTGGGTCCTCTTCTGTTTGGCATCTACTTTTCTGAAGTTCAAGCCAATATAAAGGGACTTTGGCTGACCAAGTCCGCGGATGATTGCAAACTGGGAGCTCCAACTGATGTAGACATTCTTTAAAAAGGCCTCACTGTGATCAATGACTGGTGTCAGAACCCTGGCCTTAAGCTCAATGCCAAAAAATGCATGGTCATTCCCTTTGGGAAAAACTCATTGCCCATGAACTACCACATTGACGGTAGTCCACTAAACACTGAAGGTGTGACAAGAGATCTGGGGACACAGGTTGACAGCAACCTCTCTTTTGACAACCACATTGCCACTGTGGTCAGAAAGTCATTCCATGTGGCACATTTCATTACAATGGGTTTTTCATCCAGGAAGAAAGAGTTCATAGTCCCGCTCTACTCGTCCCTCATCAGACCTATTATAGAATACAATGCCCCATTTGGCATGTACCTGACTAGAAACCTACAACAACTGGAAAGGCTACAGAAATCCCTCACTAAGAGGATCCTGGGCTTTAAACACATAACGTATATGGACAGACTCAAAAAGCTCCAGCTATACTCTGTCTCATATTGCCTACGTAGATGCGATCTCTGCTTGACCTACAAAGCCATGTCTGACCCAGAGCTATTAGATATGCTACAGCTGAAGAAATCCCAATCCCTCTGTGCCACACGCTCCAGGGACCTCAACCTCATTACCACAATAAAAAGAACATGCTGGAGGGACAGGTTCCTAACCTAGAGACTACCCATGCTGTGGAACAGACTTCCCATTCACGTCAAGCAGAGCACCTCACTAGCCCTCTTCAAGAAAAATCTTGGCGAGTGGATGGGCAATAGAAAATTCACCCTGGGGATCACTTCAGTGGCCTTGCTTGATATGGGCACTGGGAACTAACGTTGGGCAGCATGATGCCAGGGAATCTTTTTGGGCTAGGCTTACATATGCTCCAGGGCAGATAGCCTAGTACACACCTATGAAACTATGAACCTAAATCACATACAAATGTTTGCGCTTCTTTTCTGCCTTCCTTATAACTAGTCTAGTCCAGATACAGATTTGCTGTATCCAGGACTATTTGTAAGCTTCTGAGTGGTACCAAAGTCTGCTCTTCAATTTTTTTCCTTAGATCTACTAGTTCTCTCCTCTCCTGCACTTTTACTAGCTTATTAGTCTAGCACTTTACCAGACTTCTTGAGGCAATTATTGTAGCACACAAAGTTCTAACAGCACTAAACATTCAACAAGGAAACTGCTCCAGTACTTATTATTAATGCCCACCCCTCCAGGCATGTTTAAAGGTCAGTACCCTGTGCTTTCTCATATTAACCTGGTGAACTTGGACATCCTGAGGCAATCTAGCAACTGCCTCATGCACACTGACAATCCTTTCCTCTTACCTCCCAACACTCAGACTTGTGAGAGATGCACTTACATATCCAAATTGGAAGCCACGCACTCTCCAGCCAAGACCGGAATAGCTGGGTCAAGAGGAGAAGTGTCAACACTTGCACCACACCATGTGGAACACATAGCCTTCCAGAACACACACCAGCACTGTCTTCACATAAAAACAAAAACTGCACACCCACCTTTATGGAGGTTCTTAATAAAAATCCACCCAGACAGCAGAGACCTCCAAGGCAGAAATGCACTCGACCACCACAACACAACACTAATTACGAGACACGTAACTCTCCTAAACAGTGTGCCACTCAATGCCCAAAACACTAGTCATAGGTGACTCAATAGTGAGGCACACTGATGTCCCACTCACTAGGGTGACTAAAGAGAAAGTATCAGTCAGCTGCCTGTCAGGCACCAGGATCTGCCACATAACGCACACACTCAAGTCCCTCAACAACAAGTACGGATATGACTCTGTACATGTGGGTGTGAATGACCTGAGATGTACCTCCCTGGACAACAGGAAAACAGACACGGAAGAGCTCTTGGAGTATGTAGCCCAGGCGGATATGACTCTAGCCCTGAGCAGCATCCTACCATCACCCAGAATGATGCCACAATACAAGCAGTAAATGATTGATTTCAACAATTGGTTAAGTTTCTGGTGTCATTCTAAGGGGATCCAGTATCTGTCTGCCTGGGATGACATGATTGACAGACCTCGATGCTTTGCCAGAGATGGCCTGCATCTGTCACCTCTGGGCTTCTGGATACTGGCCAAGGCTCTTTCCACCCCTATAGTGCCTTTTTAGGCAGTGTTCCAAAGACCAAATTACCACCGTAACATCTACAAACAGATGCAATCTGAGGGTCATGCTGCTCAATGGTAGAAGTCTAAATCTCAAAATGCACTCACTCTAAGCACGCCTTAAAATGGAGAACATTGACATTTGTGCCGTAACTGAGACCTGGTTCAAGGCAGCAGAAAGCACCCCTGCACTACCAGGCTATAACTCATTCCACACCTTTCGGCCCCAAAACTTGGACCAAAACTCCAAACACGGTGGTGTTTCCATATTCATAAAGGATGCGCACACCTCCAGACTGGTAGCCCAACATAATGCATCTGAGATACTTCAGGTGCAGCCGACATTGGTTAAAACAGCGATTCAGGTCATAGCCTGCTATAGGTCCTCAACCATGTCCCAAGACTCACACTCCACGTTCCAAAGTACCCTGGAGAATATTAGGGTACAACCTAACACTCTCATACTGGGTAACTTCAACTACCCCTCCATTAACTGGGAAAACTACTCATGTATCAATACACTTACCCAATGTTTCCTGGAATTCAATAATTCCAGTGCCCTGGACCAGCTCATTCTTACCCCCACTAGAGGTAGCAACATCCTTGACCTGGTCATTAACTAACATGGATGATTGTTGCTCTACACCAGTAGTCAACTCCTCCCTGGTTAGATTCGACCACAAACTAATCACTTTGGAAATCCACATCCCTCCCACCTCCCACCCCGCAAAGGTAACCACCATGAAAAACTTCTCCAAAGCTAACTTTGGGATCCTAAAAACAGAGGTGGCTAACTTCACGGTACCCATGTAAATGGAGATCAGTTGCATTTCTACAGAATCATACACCAATGCACTGTACAAACATGTACACAAATGCATGGATTTTGTCATACCAAATAGAACCAAGATGCTCTCCTCCAAAAAAAGAAAGCCAGTCCGGTGGTCCCCTGCCATAAACAAAACTCTACAACAGAAGGAGGAAACTGATGTGGAATAAGGTGAAATCCCAAGACTGGAAAAACTCCCTTATCAGCCTCAACAAAAAGTTGAGATCCCTCATCAAATCCTCTAAAGCTAGCTATGAAAACAGAATTTCAGCAGTTAGTAAAGACAACCACAAGGCCTTCTATAGTTATGTAAAGAATCTCCATGGCAATACCCAGATTTGCTCTGAGCTACTGCACAATGGTACCTCCTATACTGAGCCAACAGATATTGCCAATATACTGGCCAACAGATTCAGTGTCAACTTTACCCCCCCCCAAGGGACCAGTCACAATACAAGTAGATTGCCAGACACCCAGTATTACTGCTGCACAGGTTAAAACAACACTGTTCAAGGCCAAGAATACAGCTTTTATGGGACTTGACAATATCCCTGGGTGTGTTCTACATGAACTACAGAGTGAACTGGCACCTCACCTATGTGCCCTGTTCAATTACAGCCTCACCTCAAGCTTTTCAGTGCCCTGTTCAATCACAGCCTCAACTCAAGCTTTGTTCCTACCGAATGGCACACTGCTACAGTCATCCGTCTCCACAAAGGAGGAGTGACTACAGACCCTGGGAACTATCGCCCCATTAGCCTGATGCATCTGATATGCAAAGCTATGGAACACATCATAATGGACCTAATAAGGATATAGTGAATCACCTAACACTGGATCCCACACAGTATGGTTTTGTGAAGGGTAGATCATGCCTGCTCAACTTGGTCAACTTCTTTAAGTCAGTCACCAGAGCTGTGGATGAAGGCAAGCTGGTTCATACAGCCTACCTTGATCTGGCCAAGGTCTTTGACACCATTCACCACTCAAGAATCATAGAAAAACTCACTAAGCTAGGCATCAACCCCTATATCACTATGTGGGTTGCAAACTGGTTCACAGGTAGTACCCACAGTGTGAAAGTAGCTGACTCCAAGTCAGACTGCTGACCAGTCACGAGTGGAGTCCCACAGGGTTCGGTCCTGGGTCCTCTCCTGTTTGGTATCTACTTCTTTGAAGTCCAGGCCAACACAAAGGGACTCTGGCTGACAAAGTTCTCAGACTATTGCAAGTTTGGAGTGATTATTAACTCCCTGAGTGATGTTGACATCCTACAGAAAGACCTCACTGAGACCATTGACTGGTGTTAGAACCATGGGCTTAAGCTCAATACCAAAAAATGTGTCATCATCCCCTTTGGGAAAAACCCAGTTCCCATGAATTACCACATTGATGGTAGTCCACTGAACACAGAAGGCGTTGTAAGAGATCTAGGAACACAGGTTGACAGCAACCTCTCTTTTGACTACCACATTGCCACTGTGGTCAGAAAGTCCTTCTATGTGGCACATCTCATTACTGAGGGTTTATGCATCCTGGAAGAAAGATGTCATTGTCTCCCTACTCTTCCCTCATTAGACCAGTCATTGAGTACAATGCCCATTTGGCATGTACCTCACTAAACACCTGCAACAACTGGAGAGGCCGCAAAAGTACTTACAAAGAGGATCCTAGGCCTTAATCATTTGTCCTGTATGGACAGACTCAAAAAACTCCAACTATTCTCTGTCTCATATCGCCTACTTAGAGGCGATCTCTGCTTGACTTACAAATCTGTTTCTGACCCAGCTCTGTTAGAAATGCTACATCTAAAGAAATCCCAATCCCTCCGTGCCACACAGTCCAGAGACCTCAACCTCATTACCACAATCAACAGAACATGCTGGAGGGACAGGTTCATAACACAGGAGATTGCCCATGCTATGGAACAGACTTCCCATACATGTTAAGCAGAGCACCTCACTGGCCCTCTTCAACAGAAATCTTGATGAGTGGATGGGAAATAGAAAATTCACCCCAGGGATCACTCCAGTATCTTTACTTGACAGAGGCACTAGGAACTAAGTTCGGGTGGCACAATGCCAGGGTAATCCTATGGACTAGGCTTATAAAGGCTCCAGCGCCATTAGCCTAGTACACGCCTATGAACCTATAAATGTGCAGGATTACAAGTATTTGTTCATGTATTAATACAGACCAGAGAAAAAAATTCCAGTTAATAATTTAATTTCTCATTCCATAAACAGAATTGCTATTTAGATTACATGCAACCAATTTTAGTAAATAAACTCTAGTTTATGTAGGGCACAGAAAAAACAATTAATTAGCACAGTTGTTTGGTCAGAACTAATGTAACTGCACGTACAAACATGGCTGAAGTCCAGTCAAGCACCATACCCTAGTCAAAGTGGAAGTTGGAGGGGGTTATGCCTTGTCAATGCCAGGTTATAGTTTACTCAGAAATGACTAATTCTCCAATAACAATCAAATCACACATTAGTGTAGCAAAGGAAATTCCAACTTCCATGAATTGCTACATTTGTGTGTGTGTGTGAATAACTTGTTCCTTAACAGTGTTACATTCACACCATATTATTTTGAAAACAACATTCCAGCCACATTGCATAAATTTCTTTTTAACTTACATTAAATGGAAGATTTTCACACCATAAGAATTCATGCAGTCATACATCTGTAAACTTAATCCAAAAAAAAAAAAACAACAAATTGAACAAATACTGAAGGGAATGCATTTCCTTGTATAAACAGAAAAACTATTTGAAATACAGCTAAACAAGAATTGTCCTTTGTCTTCTTTTTACAGCTGAGGTAAAGAGAAGGTATAACAAAAGGTGGCACTAAAGAAGAGTAGCTAGGCTTGTTAAATCTGTTGTTAAGTTATAACTATAGCTCCATACAACAATATTTAAGTGATATTTTTTATATATTATATTAATTTTAACTGACTATGTTACTGAAACCAAGCCTGACATATATGTCAGTACACATTTGCAGTATTTATGTCTTAAACTATTTCTTAATGTATATAAAAAAGTATATACCTCTTACCTTAAACAAATACAGTGAAATAATTACATTAATGCAATCAAGACTGAGAGATATGTTAGTATATAACTACAGTAGTCTATCTTAAACTTTTTTCTTTAATGTTTATAAAGAAATATCTTAAGAGCATTGTGCCTGATAAAGCTGCAGTGCAATCATTACATTAGCAGAAAGAAATGTAACGGGTATGTCAATATAAACTGCATTACTTTGACTTTAACTGATTAAGTGTAATTTTTATAAATGGTGCTTTTAGTACTGTACTGAATATCAGGCACAAAAACCTGTACAGAACCTGAGAGGAACTCATTGCTAACAAGTGCTTCCAACATGAATTTATGAGAAGTATGCATAAGGACTGCTCATACCCTTCTTCCAAGCACTTTCTAAAGGATTATTCCCATTGTATGCATAAGCACTTCTACACAAATTTAACTTCAGTAAGATTTAAATTATAATATAAAATTGAAATAAGAAATGAAATGGCATGTAACATGATGTGCAGATTTATTGTGTAGTTTCTCTTTTGACCCCCCCCCCGTGTTTGTTATTTTAATTATGCATGTGCGACCTCAGCCTGGTCTGTGACATCATTAGGCATCAATAGGACTTGTTGGTGGGACAGATTTGTGTCCCAGAGACTCCCCCTTCTATGGAATAGACTCCCCCTCCATGTCAAGCAGAGTACCTCATTAACCCTTTTTAAGCACAACCTGGATAACTCAATGAGGAACAGAAAATACACCACTGGGATTCCACCTGTGTCACTGCTGGACAGGGGCATCAGGTGCTGGCTTGTCAGAAGATGGGCTAAATTCTTGGCTAGGCTTGTAAGGGCCTCAGGGTCAAATGCCTAGTAAGTTCCTATGATCCTGCGATCCTATCATCCTATTTCTTTGCCCTTCATTAGTTACCTCTCTCCCATTTATTTTACTTTTTATAGAATCAAATCTTTTAGATGTGGCCTCAGGCACACACCTCCATTGTTAGGTTATGGAGTACTCACCCTCTGCCAATTTGGGGACATCCTCATAGAGTCGGAGCAGTGGCATCAGTCCTGAATGCTCCCTGGCATCTGGCAGCCCAGAAAGACTTACAGAAAGGGGGATTTGGAACTTGGTAATGGACGTATTGTAGCAGATTCTGCCTGTTGAAGCCTCTCTTCAGCATGTTGAAGACACACTCTCCCAGTTGGTGCCAACCACCACACCACCTCAAGCCCCTACGCCTTCAGCATTGGGGGTCCTCCACTGCACCATCATCTGGTAGTGGATATGTTTGAGGGTCTGTGAACAACAGACTCCTGCACCATCTCTTTCTCAGCCCTTCTTCTATTATCCTTTGGCTTACCTATTACCCCCCACATTTATCGTATTAAAACAAATACTTAAAAAAATAAAGGGTGGGGTCTATCTCCCAACAAAAGTGTGGTGTCCTTTTCTCTCCCTCGTACTTCAGCAGAAACCATCTTGATGTTTTCCATGTGCGTACTCCACTTTGTTTGTCTCGCCTTTTTTTAATCTTTCCTATTTCCCCCTTTCTATTCTTTAATAAAACCATGCAGTTGTCCACATAATTATACCCCTATATAAAATATTATAAACCTCTTTGTTTTATGTCAGTTCTAAATGCTGCATGGTCTGCCATTTTTCTTATACTTTTCAACTGTGTCTGTGCAGAGTCATGCTCAGCTGCTCAAAAACAAATTATTATGAAGCCTCAGCATTTATATACTAATTTGCAAGTTCCAGAGCTTTCCTTATGCTAATTCATTGCAAATGACCTACACTGAGCTTATTTACATATCTGTTTAGCAGCAATACTCGAAGATAATCACTAGGCATGTGCCAAGTCCTGGACTATAAATACCAGCCTAAGGCTACAAGCTCCTAATGAGCTACCTGTAGTAAAGGGTACAGGATCTGACTTTTTTTTTTTTTTACCTTTTGGGGTTGTCCCTGACTACTTTGTGACTCTGAGCAAGTTACTTAACTAGACAATGGTCTAAAAAGAAACATAATTTTCTTTGTGTAATTAGACTGGAACATGATTTTTCTGAATAGAAACCAAAACTGTTAATCTTTAGTAACTTACCAGAATGTAGTGAGGTGTGAGCTGACATTAATCCTTAGTGATCTTTCAGTGCTGAACATACACACACACACACACACACACACACACACACACACACACACACACACACACACACACACACACACACACCTGCATCTTATTTTCTTTCACATCTTGTAATTGTTCTATTTGTTTAAATGTACAAAAATTCAGTGGTAGGGCTTTACTATGTACAGCACTGCAGGATAAAGATTCAGAAAGAAGACTATGCTTATAGGGACTCTTCGTGGAGATTTTTTTCATGTCAGTTGAGCAGTAAAACAGAGCTGTAACCAAACTAGTAAATGGTGGATAAGTTAAGAATGAGACACATATTTATTTATTTAGTGTTTACAGGCTCCCTGCCAGGTCGGGCCCTAGGCAGCTGTCCAGGTCACCTTGTGATGGGTCTGGCCCTGCCTGCACTTCCTAAAGTATGTACTGATTATCTTCTACTGGTTGCCACATGTTACCCTAAATGAGGCAAGCCGCTGTAAGACATGCACGTAGATTTCACCATTTCTCCCCAGAAAAGGAATATGCACTACTTTTGGAGTTTCAGTGGTTAATTAGTACCTTATCAAGTTGCTACAAGTTGAACTTGGCAACTTCATCCTCATTGCCTGAGAAGTCCGAGAAAAAGTTCACTGTTAACCACAAAAAATAGGGATCGCAAGTGCAACTTATCTTTCAACCACTTGAAAAAAGTCTACAACCCATACCGCTCACTTTTTGGTCTGTTCCTCTTAAAATTTGTGGTTTTCTGAGAAATCATTGAGGTTCAGACTTCATTAGAAAATGCATGACAATAGACTACCTTTTATTCTACCAACTCTCTAAGAGTAATATTTAAAAACTGTCCCTGAGTCTGGGCCTTTGTCCTCCAATAATTATTGGGTTTGTCCAGAATTCTTGCTAAAAGGTTGAGAAGTAGGACTTGCAACAATGCAGCCATAGTTATCAAATCTTCATTTTTTCTGACTGAGGAGGGGAATGTAGGATTTACAACCTAGCCCCTTATACCTAAAAAGAAGCAACAAGTATTTTGCAAGTTAGACTGAGGTGGTGGTGCTGCGGTAGCATTGTAGCCTCACAGTAAGATGTTGTCCTGTTCGATTCTCAGCTAAAGCGTCTTCTGTGTGGTGGAGACATGCGTGAATGGGCGTACCTTCATTGAAGGTTGTGCATCAAAGCTGGCAACTCAGTACGTAAAAATCTATTTCCAATCATTAGCGGACCGGAGTTCCGCTGTGGTGACCCCTAAATGGGAAAAGCCAAAAGATACAACAACAACAAAAAGGTGACTGATGCCAAAAATAACACAAATAAGGCGCATAAAAATCTTTCCCACTGTCTTTAATAGATTGTGTCCCCCTCACTGTCCCGGCTTTCTCATTATAAGTATAAAGCAGAGTTTTAAGATTAGCAGTACAGCATTTATCTAACTACAGATTTATGAAGAGTTGAGTAAAAATCTTTGCTTTTATTCCAAACTTATCTATATGTTTTTGGAGGTAAATAGACATCAGATAGTGTAGTATAAAACTTAAAAAAAAATATGGAATATCATTTTTATATTAATAAAGACAGCAGTAAATGTATACTATCCACAGCAGCCATAGGAATGGAGTACAGTAGTGTAGAATTAAGTAGTAATAGTACAAACTAGGTGAGCGATCGTGGATAAAAGAAATTCTATATTTTAAACAGGAAAAGTATTATTAATCTGCACACACACACACACACACACATGTATATACATATATATATATATATATATATATATATATATATATATATATATATATATATATATAAAACATATATATTACATATAACACACACACACACACACACACACACACACACACACACACACACACATATAACATATATATTACATATATATTACATATAACACACACACACACACATATATATATATATAACATATATATTACATATAACACACACACACACACACACACACACACACACACACACACACACACACACACACACACACACACACACATGGATCCCTTCTGAAGCTCAAAATCCCATATAATCAAAACTCATTTCTTGAGAAAAAAATCTCAAAACCTTGAAAACCCGAAACGTGAATTTTTCCCAGGGTAAGTAAACTCTTGCCCAACATGCCTTTTATCCACTGTAGTGAGATCCCAGAGTAGGTTTTATTTACTACAGTGTGTATTTCATTTAAGTTTGGGCAAGTGTTTACTTACCCTGGGAAAAATTTGCCGTTCGGGTATTCAAGCTTTGGCAATTTTTGTCTAGCGAAAATGAGTTTCAATTATATGGGAGTTCGAGGTTTAGAAGTAGATACACACACACACACACACACACACACACACACACACACACACACACACACACACAGATATCTATCTATCTATCTATATATATATATATATATATATATATATATATATATATATATATATACATGCACACACACATATATATGTATTAGTCTACAGTATAAGCAAATGCTTACGAGCACGTAAAAACTGTTCAGCAGCAGAAACCATACAAAAAAGACAAAGGCTTACATATTGTTGATTTTTTTGGGGAGGGGTGATAGGACATGATTTCATTGTTTAATATCATAAAGGAATGCTTGCAGTTCATTTGGGGCCCATCTTTCAGAAAAAGAGACGTAAAAGAACAAAGTTCAAAGTCACAAAGTAGAGACATGGGGGATGCACAAAGATAATTTGACATGAAAGGTGATGAATGACTGAAACATCTTTATTGAAAGTATAACAAAGTGAAATGTAATAGAGTTCAGTGCATGCAATACACAAGGATTCTTCTTATGGGGAAGAAAAAAGTACTGGTTTAGTAGAAGCAGTACCTTATGCGGCAGATAAGGAAATGGGTAGCATAGGTGAGTCAACAGTCCTTATCAACTATCCCCTGCTATGCCAAGTTTTAACTAATCATGAAATATGCTATTTTTGTGCCATTTTACCATGCATATCTGTTTGGATAATGACTAGTATAATGTTCATTTGCTGCTAAAATCATCACAGTTGTGTATCTGCATTTTTTGCATTTGGCTATTTGAACCCTCATATCTGCATCATTTTTAGTCCACACTTCATGCATGCATGCATGCCATCTTTTAAAAGACTGAGCATATTTTATAAAACATTCTCCAGATTCATAAAAGGCTTTGTGAGTCAGAGAAAAGGAAAGCAGAGAACAGTGTTACTGAAACATGATATCAAGTAGTGTTAACAGTTTGTGGTCACCATGTTAAGAGCTTGTGATCACTTAGTGTTAACAGCTTGTGGCCACTTAGTGTTAACACACCTTGGATCCTGGGAACTACTGCCCCATCTGTCTGACGAGCCTGATCTGCAAGGCCATGGAACGTATTATCATGGAACTTATAAACAAAGACATTGGCAACCTTCAAACACTGGACCTCACCCCGTTTGGGTTCATGAAGCACCAACCTTGTCTCCTGTACCTGATTAACTTCTTTGAATCAGTCTCCAGAGCCGTGGACGAGGGTAAGGCAGTCCACACAGCCTAACTGGACCTCGCCAAAGCCTTTGACATCATCCCCCACTCTGGAATCATAGATAGACTTACTAAGCTGGGCATTAATCCCTACGTCACTGGATGGGTTGCCAACTGGCTTACTGACAGAACCCACACTGTAAAAGTAGCCGACTCCAAATCCAGCTCCAGACATGTGACAAGTGGAGTACCTCAGGGTTCAGTCCTGGGACTGCTCTTGTTTGGCATTTACTTCTCTGAAGTACAGGCCAACACTAAGGGACTCTGGCTAATAAAGTTCGCAGATGACTGCAAACTGGGAGCCATTACTGAATCCCCAAATAATGTGGATACTCTACAAAAGGGCCTTACAGAAACAGATGCTTGGTGCCAGAGCCATGGGCTCAAGCTCAATGCCAAGAAATGTATAGTTATCCCCTTTGGGAAAAAACATATACCCGTGAATTACCACATAGGTGGCAGTACACTAAACACCGAAAGTGTGATAAGAGACTTAGGGACACAGGTGGACAGTGGTCTCACCTTCGATAACCACATCGCCACAACAGTCAGGAAATCCTTCTATGTGGCACACCGCATCACTAAGGGCTTTTCATCCAGAAAAAAGGATGTCATTGTCCCACTGTACTCATCCCTCATTAGACCCATTATAGAATACAACGCCCCATTTGGTATGTACCTCTCAAGACATCTGCAACAACTGGAAAGGCCACAGAAATACCTCACTAAAAGAATCACAGGCCTAAAACAGATGCCCTATGCTGACCGATTTAAAAAACTCCAGCTGTACTCTGTCGCATATTGTCTACTCAGAGGCGATCTCTGCTTAACATACAAGGCCATGTCAAACCCAGAGCTGTTGGACATGCTACACTTAAAGAAATCCCAGTCCCTCAGAGCCACATGCTCCAGGGATCTAAATCTTGTCATCACAATAAACAAAACATGCTGGAGGGATAGGTTCCTGACCCAGAGACTCCCCAGACTCTGGAATAGACTGCCCATACATGTCAAGCAGAGAGCCTCTTTGGCCCTCTTCAAAAGGAAATTTGACGATTGGATGGGAGAAAGGAAATTCACCCCGGGGATCATGTCAGTCGCCCTGCTAGACAGGGGTCCAGGGAAGTAAATAGTGTGGGAATAAATAGCCAGGAAATTGTTATGACTAGGCTTATATAGGCCCTAGGGCCGATAGCCTAGTACCAACCGATGAACCTATGTGGTCATTTAGTGTTAACAGCTTTTGTCTCAGTTCCAGCTGGTCACACTAAGCAAGATGAGAATTCTCTAGGTGCACTTCAGAACATGATGGTCAACACCAAGCTGTATTTGCAGGTTCTTGTACTTTAACATTAAGAGTACAGCATTCCACATTTGTGACTATAGATACTTTTAGTATTGAGAAGAACGTGTTTATTTTATAGTTAATTGTTGTAAAATGCTGAGCTATGTCCTAACCTCCCCAGTGTACTATATGTCTTTGATGAAATCACTGAGATGTTAGCTTGCTGTAGGCAAAAAGCAACTCAGTGATGGAAGGCCATGGTAAGGTGTCATGTGGCTCTGCAAGTCCCATGAAAGAGCCTGATTATTTTTTCATGAGGGTGCCATTCATGGTCATCTTTTTGAACTGCGCCTTAGCTTGGGGTTCAGTCACCATGCAATAGCTCAAGTGACTGCCCTCTTTGTGATGCAATGTTAACTTTGTCAGTATGGCCCTGTCACCTTTGTTTAGTTACCCAATTTACTTTATTTTATTTCATTCATTCTTTGTTGACTGGTTAGTCCTACTAGGACAATGACCTTTTTTCAGGATAGACCTCAGGAGATATTTATACTGACAATTAGAAATTTTGACAGAGCTTTGGGAATTTCCCTACTTTTTTTGATAAGTGATGTGGGATTTTTACCAAGCTCTAACTTATATCCTGAAACCTTATAGAATCATACAGTATCTTTTTATTGTCACCTCTTTAATTATGCCATTGTGAGGGGTTCATGTTAAATGATCAAACAACTAAAACATTGAACGTCAGTTTATCAAGTTGAAAGCATCGAACATTTTAATCATCGAAAGTCAACTTCATCGAATTTTAATGCATTGAATCACAATAGTTGGCAAACAGCTGCACTTAAGTTAGAATACATTTAAATATTTACTACCATCATGTTATACATACCAGAAGTAACAATTAAGATGGTAATGTCACAGCTGCTGGCCACCTATTAAGATTCGATGAAGTTGGCTTTCGATGATTAAAATATTCTATGCTTTCATCTCCATGAACTGACATTCAATGTTTTAGTGGTTCAGTCAATTAACACAGAAGCCATTGTGAGAGATGAAAAAACCTAAAGTCCAGAAAAGTCGATTAACCAAATGATTGGGTCATCTGTGTTGTGTGTGTGTTTGTGAACATGCTGTTATAAACAACTGCAACTATGCAACTAGTTGTCCAACATTGCAAAACTTCAAATAGAATTTTTTTGATGTAAGTCGAATATTTAGTTTTGCCTGAAATGCATAACTGCACGTCTCATTACTAAATCAGCTCGTTTTCTTTATATTCTTGAAGGTGGGTGATTTGGCATTATAACACATAAATAAATCAGAAACTGAGTAAGCTTATCAGATATTTCATTATGTTGTGGCAGACTGACAAGGCTGTTAACACACACAGGGAGATTTTGACCTTGAAGAGTCAGGATATAGACATTAGGCCTGATTGATGAATGGATGTAGACAGTCTACATACCTAAAGGACTGAGACACTGGGGATCCAGCATTTCATATGAACATTTAACAGCTGATGAAATCACACTGTAAGGGAGAATTATTTCTCCATCTCTTTTAACAGGCCTGTCACATGCTGAGTGTGCACATCCAAATGAGTTGAGTTATACGCAAATACTCTTTTTTTCAAATATATTTTTATTGCACGTTTTCTTCTTATTTTAATACAAGAAAAGAATATCACAGAAAAATATAAGAACAGGTACTAGGAATATCAAGTTGCAGTAATCCTAATAAAGTATATATAACATGAACCATCAGTGTTAAACTAACAATATGCAAAATTAACTAACAATCAAGCTGTTCATACTGAGCTGTAATACAGAAAACTACACAGAGATAATATATAACATACTGAAATTTGACATTAAAACACTTGCATCAAGACATTATATCTTGTACTAACTATGAACACTATATACATGGATGTCACCTTAAATGTTCATCTTATATGTATTACCATGACCTGCCCATTGTTGTTGTGGGTAAACATTTTACAATACTATATATCTTTAGTTTCTCTTATTTACATAGAATAATACTGATGTTGTAGTCCCTTGTTCTTAAGTCAGTTTTGACCTAAGATTTCTATAAGCGTTCTCCAATGTTTCTGATAGTAGGATAGTTTTTTTTTTTTTTTTGGCTTCTTGCAATTAGTTTACTGGCTAATAAGTACTTTATAGCCATTCTTTTAAATTCTTCCCATGTGATTTTACTTCTATCTAACCAATTTTGGGCTATGTGTGATTTCATCATTGCACACAATGTGACTATGATGTGTTTATTTTCATAGGAAAAATTGGTAGGGGATACATGTAAAATTGCCATTTCCAATGACAGGGTAGATTTAGTGTATCCCTTTTCTTGCTAACTTGGCTCTTAACGAACACCATAATTTGTAAACATTCTTGCAGCTCCAAAAATATATATGCAAATGCTCAACTTCTGGCTACACGAGTTTGGCACTAGCAAAGTTCTACTGTAAACTAATGTACATAGTTTGACTCTTAATATTTTGCATTTACTATTTACTGCTAATTTGTTAAACTGGGCAAACCAACTAGGCTATGGCCTCTTTTGACTCACTCAGTAGGCAGATGGGGAATGAAGAAATCTAACCCTTGACTATATCATTACCTTCATCCTCCGCTCATAGCCTTGATCTTCCACACTAAATTGTTAGACATTTGCACTCAAAGATGCAGCTTGTCTTTTTTCACTCAAATTGCAGAATCAAACATAATAGCAGGATATAAAGTGAGGAATGTAAGTAGTAACTGTGAGCAGTTCAGTTTCTTCCACAGATAATAGAAGCCACTCAGTGAGAAGGAGAGGGAGAGAGTGTTGATGTGTCTGTGAGAGAGAGAAAGAGTATGCATGTGTGTGTTTTAGCCTGGAAACATAGATGCCAGAGCTCATGGTCGACACTACCATAAAATTATAGTGTCATTCAGGAAGGATCTTCACTTTTACTGTAGGCCTTGAACCCTGGCAACTAATTTTTCAAGGCAACACACACACACACACACACACACACACACACACACACACACACACACACACACACACACACACACACATCATATCTCTCAACTGTACAGATTTTCACAGAATGTCCAGATTTTTGCCTCATATATTTTGGTCTGTTCCTCATAAAAATTGTGTTTTTTTGGCAAATCACTGGGCTGATCTAAGGGTTAATGTCAATAAATTAATTACATGCATTTGAGTTTCAGACTTCATATCCTTCAGAAAAATGCATGCTAACAGAAATCCTGTTATTCCAGCACCTTTCTAAGTATATACGAGTAATATTTAAAATGTGTCCCTATCTTTGAGGTTTTTCCCTCCATTATGTTAGGCTTTGTCCAGATTTATTATGCTAAGAGGTTGAGAGGTATGATTATGCAGAGACTTACTGCCCCTCACTTTCTGTTTCAGTAGTCTGTGTCATAGGCGTAGGCATCTTAGTGGTACACTAAATAGTTTTTTTTTTTACACAAGAGGGTTTTTTGTTACTGTCTCTTTTAGCCAATGGGAAAGAAAACGTATTCTGTTATTCCTTATTCTGTTAATCCATACTACAAAAGGGCCTCACTGAAACAGATGCCTGGTGACATAATTGAATATGAAAGCATTGTACGAAACATCAGTTAATTTCTTAGTTCCTGAAAGACTAATGCTAGTCTGAATGATCAAGTGTCTATATTGTAAAGCCTGTGTTGGTCTAGTAAAGGTATCATGTCATCTCATGCTTGGGCTGTTGTGTGAAGGTTTTGTAGTAGAAATGAATGCTTTAGCCATTGCTTTAGACAAATACTCATCACAAAACCGGTTATTTAACTTGTGTGGCAATGATTCTTTTTCCATTTTTGATATGACAGCGTGCCCAACTTCACCACATGTAGCGTTTATAATAAGCTACATTATTGTTCCAGTTTTTGTGGAAGGTTTAGCTTGTTTCTTACTCTGACCTGTCAAATACTTTTTATTTCCTTAATGTAATGGAGTCAACTGAAGCAATTGAATATCATTGCCCAAGGTTCGATTCCTTCAGCTTTCATTTGCCAACTGTGTGACTCTGAGCACACTGAGAGAGGTCCCAGATAGAGTCTGAAAAAGGTCCATGTGGATCAGTGACCTACCTTATTTAATGAATTGAAATAAATGAAAAATGGACAAATAAATCAAAATCAGGTCATTAGGATCATTATTGGAAACAGAATGTTGCTGATACTTTATTAATAGCATATGCATGGGACTTGTTCAGAAGCAGAACTAGAAAATTTACACCACATATGTTCAACAAAGTCTAAAAAGAGTCCTTGTTCAAAATGGAATCTGTCTGATGTAAGCTATAACAATACCTCAGAGATCTATAGCTTATCTAATTCAGTAACACATGCCACTGAATTTTAAGGTATAATTTGCATGAACAGATGGGAGAACCATTGAGGTTTGTCTCGAAAGAGTTCTTTGCCATAGTTTTAAAGAACCAGCACTCTGTGAGGGAGTAATCGAGTCTGCATTGTAGCACTTGTCATAAAAAGGTATGCGATTGTTTATACGGAAGCTCTATTCTTCATTCATCACCAATGCTATCACTTCAAAAAGTTCTATCGTCTATGCAAAGCTGTTTTTAAGACAGCTGAACTGTAAAAGACATTTAACACCTGTTAATCAACTGATTTTGTAAATGGATTAGGAGACAACAGTCATGCTGTGCAATTTAATTACATAACTGTCTTATTTTTCTTTTGCTTTTGATGTTTATTTTAGTCTGGATGCTTAAAAACACATAAAGACCCTGACTCTAGCTGAAAATGGAAAATTAGCACTGACAGTTTGCTTGATATTTTTGTATATTATATATGTGTCTTGTACAAAATATTGTGCTATTTAATTTCTACACTATCGTGGATGGAAACCCGTGCCTTTGAAATCTGTTCTCTTGTAACATGTCTATTACAGAAGGTGACTATACTGTAAACATGGCATAACATGTTAACAGGCTCTGCATAATGCTTGCACTATGCTACCCTCCAAGTTGGAATCGACTGGTGACAGATTATTATTAATGAAGGATGCAGTATGGTCACATCTGTCCCAATGCTTGCCAGATATAGGATCAAATTATGTGAGTTCTTTCCTATATGAATTTTTGAAGCAAGACTGCTTACATGTTAAAATCAATAACAAACCAAACCAAAGCTGCATCTACAGTTCACATTTTTTCTTAGAATTGTACCTGACATGTTAATAGTCAGTGTTTATTTTATGCAGTAGTCAGTAACAGAAAGCTCCATTTTGTGTGTACTGTCTTGACTGCTATCATCTGCAGCAATGATCAAATCAGCTGGCCTTTTATAGTTCCCGTACCAGGGACTACCAGCAGCTATTAATTTGTTACTGTTTTTCGTAAAAACAAAATCTTGGGGCAATGCAGCAATTGCCTCGTACACAGACAACCCTCTCCTCCTACCACCCAACACTACAACCTGTGAGAGATGCACTTATATAGCCAAACTGAAAGCAAAGATCTCTTCACCCAAGACTGGACTAGACATTCAAGAGGAGAAGGTAAACACTTGCACCACACCACACTCATCACATAGCCCCTCAAAACCTACACCACCAAAACCCACATGTAGAAACACAAAACACACACCTACATTCACGGAGGCTCTCAATAAAAACCTGCCCAAGCATCAGGTGCTTCCAAAACAGAAACACAAGCAAACTCCACCCCCCAACACAACCCAAATGACACATAGCCCACAAACTCAGTGTGCCACTCAACCACAGCCCATAAAGCATAATGTACCCAACACTCTAGTCATAGGTGACTCTATAGTCAGGCACACTGATCTTCCACTCAGCAGGCTAAACAAGGAGAAAGTTACTGTCAGCTGCCTGTCAGGTGCCAGGATCCGCCACATAATGCACACACTCAGGTCACTCCACAACAAGTACAAATATGACTCTGTCATTGTCCTTGTTGGTGTGAACGACCTGAGACGTACCTCCCTGGACTACATGAAAAGAGACATGGAAGAGCTCTCCGATCTTGTAGCCCAGGCAGGTAGGATCCTAGCCCTGAGTAGCATCCTGCCATCACCCAGAATGATACCACAATACAAGGACAAAATGATTAACTTCAGCAATTGGCTAAGCTTCTGGTGTCATTCTAAGGGGATCCAGTATTTGTCTGCTTGGGACAACATGATCGACAAACCACGATGCTTTGCCAGAGATGGCCTGCACCTGTCGCCCTTGGGATTCCGGATACTGGCTAAGGCTCTTGCCACCCCTATAGTGCCTTTTTTATGCAAGGTTCAAATGACAAATTCACCACCATAACAGGTACAAGCAAGCAAAATCTGAGGGTAATGCTACTCAATGCTAGAAGTCTAAACCTCAAAATGTAATCACTCGAGGCACTCCTTAAAATGGAGAACATCGACATCTGTGCAGTGACAGAGACCTGGTTCAAAGCTCCAAAGAGCACACCTGTGTTACCAGGCTATAATTCATACCACACCTTTCAGCCACCTAACCCGGAATGAAGCACTAAAAGTGGAGGCATGTCCATAAGGATATCCACACCTCCAGGCTAGTTGCACAGCATAATGCATCTGAAATTATCCAAGTGCAACTAACTCAGGGCAAGAACGCAGTCCAAATTGTAGCTTGCAACAGACCCCCCACCATGCCCCAGGATTCCCACTCCTCATTTCTTGATACACTGGAAAGTATTAGGGTGCAACCCAACATCCTAATAATGGGTGATTTCAACTACCCCACCATTAACTGGGAAAACTACTCATGTACCAACTCTTTTGCTCAACGTTTTCTAGAATTCATAAATTCCAATGCCTTGGATCAACTTATTCACACCCCCATCAGGGGCAGCAGTATCCTAGACCTGGTCATTACCAACATGGGCAACCGGTGTTCCACACCAGAGGTCAATTCCTCGTTGGTCAGATCCGACCACAAGCTAATCACCCTAGACATCCACATCCCAACCCCACCCCCAATTAGGGAAACAACCATAAAAAACTTCTCCAAAGCCAACTTCACACTTCTTAAGACAGAAGTGGCAAACTTCATGACGGACAATAGAGGTACAACTGCTGAATCCTACACAAATGCACTTTATAAGCACTTACACGAGTGCGTGGATCATGCTATCCCTAATAGAACCAAGATGCTATCCTCCAAAAAAAAGAAGCCAATCTGGTGGTCCTCTGCCATAAACAAACTCTACAACAGAAAAAAGAAACTGTTGCAAAAAAGAGTAAAATCCCATTACTGGAGGAACTCCCTGGTCAACCTCAGTAAGAAGTTGAGATCCCTCATAAAATCCTCCAAAGCTAGTTATGAAAACAAAATTGCCACTGACTCTAAAGACAACTATAAAGCATTCTGTAGCTATGTCAAGATTCTCAATGGCAACACTCAGATCTGCTCTGAGTTACAGCACAATAGCACTAAATATACAGAACCAACTGATATTGCCAACATCCTGGCACATAGGTTCAGTGCTAACTTTACCCCTCTCTCACCCCTTAGAGGGCCCATCTCTATACCAGAAGAACACACTCTCCAAAGCCAAGAACACAGCATCCATGGGACCTGACAATATACCAGGCTGCATTCTACATGAACTACAGAATGAACTGGCACCCTTCCTAAGTACCATGTTCAATTATAGCCTCACCTCAGGCTTTGTGCCCACTGGTGCACCGTGATGGTTATCCCACTCCACAAAGTGGGAGCCATGATGACCCTGGGAACTACCACCCCATTAGCCTGATGAGCGTGGTCTGCAAGCCCATGGAATGTATCATCATGGAACTCATAAACAAAGACATTGGTAATCTCCAAACTCTGGACTCTACCCAGTTCAGGTTTGTAAAAGGCAGATCATGTCTCTTAAACCTGATTGACTTCTTTGAAGCAGTCACCAAAGCCATAGATGAGGGTAAGGTGGTTCACACAGCTTATCTAGATCTCGCCAAGGCTTTCAACACCATCCCCCACTCTGGAAATAGATAAGCTCACTAAACTAGGTATAAATCCCTATGTCACAAGATAGGTTGCCAACTGGCTCACGGAAAGAACCCACACTGTGAAAGTAGCAGACTCCAAATCCGACTTCAGACCAGTGACAAGTGGAGTACCACAGGGTTCAGTCCTTGGTCCTCTCCTGTTTGGTATCTACTTCTCTGAAGTACAGGCTAACACAGGTCTTTGGCTAACAAAGTTTGCAAATGAGTGCAAAGTAGGAGCCATAATTGAAACTCCTAACAATATGGACATACTACAAAAGGGCCTCACTGAGACAGATGCCTGGTGTCAAAGCCATGGCCTGAAGCTCAATGCCAAAAAGTGTACTGTCATCAACTTTGGTAAAAACTCTGTACCCATGAACTGCCACATAAGTGGTAGTCTACTTAATGCCGAAAGTGTGATAAGAGACCTTGGGACACAGATGGACAGTAGTCTCTCCTTTGATAATCACATTGCCACAGTGGTCAGGAAATCCTTCTACGTGGCTCACCTTATCACAAAAGGTTTCTCATCCAGAAAAAAAGAGGTCATTGTTAACCTCTACTCATTACTCATTAGACCCATTATAGAGTACAATGCCCTTTTTGGTATGTACCTCACAAGACATCTACAACAACTGGAAAGGCCACAGAAATACCTCACAAAGAGGATTACTGGCCTCAAACAGATGCCCTACGCATACCATCTCAAAAAACTCCAGCTTTACTCTGTTGCATATTGCCTACTCAGAGGCAATCTATACCTAACAAACCCAGAGCTGTTGGACATGCTCCACTTAAAGAAATCCCAATTCCTCTGAGCTACACGCTCTAGTGACCTAAACCTTGTCACCACAATAAACAAAACATGCTGGAAGGATAGATTCCTGTCCCAGAGACTTCCCATACTCTGGAACAGACTAACTATCTATGTCAAACAGAGCTCCTCATTAGCACTCTTCAAGAAAAATCTTGATGATTGGATGGGAAATAGGAAATTCACCCCAGGGATCACTTCTGTGGCTCTGCTCGACACGGGCACAGGAAAATAATTTTCTTGGGTGGCGAAAGCCAGGGTACCTTTTTAGCTAGGCTTATAAAGGCCCTAGGGCTAATAGCCTAGTACCTAACTATGACCCTAAGTAATTATTTAGCAACCACATATTATAAGGAATAGTAGCCATGGTGGTGGTGATGCGGTAGCATTGTCGCCTCAAAGTAAGACGCTGTCCGGTTCGATTCTCAGCTAGAGCGTCTTCTGCGTGGAAACATGCGTGACTGGGCATACCTTCGCTGAAGGTTGTGCATCAGGGCTGGTAACTCGGCACGTAAAAATCAACTACCAATCATTAGCAGACTGGAGTTCTGCTGTGGCGACCCCTAACCGGGAAAAGCCGAAAGACACAACAACATATTATAAGGAATAGTAGATCGGCAATACGAAGCTGTCGCAGTTTGTATGCTACATAATATTCTCATTATAACGATTGGCACATTTGTCTTACAGAAGTTGATACTGGTAAATTTTTTTCTGTGTGTGTGCAAACTGCTTATATGAATTAACCAACTGCCATTTTATAAATAGTGTACAAGCCTGTGGGACACTGTAGCTAAAAGCAAGAGCCATACTTCCCCAAAAAGGTTGCATATCTGTCTTCTTGTCAGTTATTGATCTAAGCAAAGTATTACATTATACAGAAACTGCTGTTTGGGCTGGGATGAAATAATCAAATATGGCAGGTTAAGGTATTCCAGCATTGCACTACACTTGGGTATATGGCATTTTGTGGCAGGGTTCTTCATATGGCTAGTTTTAGTTTTTTATTTTTAACACCGATCCCTCACAACAATACAATTAACAATTTAAACTTCTCCCCACTATCTACATTAAAGTCAGATATGGCAGGATTAAATTGCTTTTACCCATAACTCCTAGTAATGCACAATCAGATTATTTATCAAAACGCTGTGGAGTAAAAGTATGTATTAAAACATAAAAAAAATCCTGCAATAAATATGGATACCTCTGGTATATATATATATAAATATACGTATTTTATATATATATATATATATATATATATATATATATATATATATATATATATATATATATCCCATTTGATCCAGCGAATTTACTTTTCATCGAAATGTAAATTCGTGAAATTATGTGATAGTGCATTTTTTTCGAAAATGCACTTTCGTGTAAGAACAGAATAAAAAAAAAGCAGAAATGAAATAAAACATGCAGTTTGCATGTTACTTTAGTTGTAAATCAACATTTAGTGTTGATGTACAACTAAACAACTATTGCTGAGATTGTGGTACAGTAGAGATAAGGGAATATTCCCTTTTCCCCACTGTAGTGCGATCTCGGAGTAAGAATATTAAAGTGGGGGTATGTGGGGGGTGCGGGGGGGCTTGCCCCCCAGCATAGTTGTGTTCAGTGTGGTTTTTTTTTTTTTTTAAGTTTTTTTTAAACGAAAGTGCTTTTTTGAAAAAATGCACTTTCTTGTAAGTGAGTTTGCGAACTTATGTTTCGATGAAACGTAAATTCGCTGGATCAAAGCAGATCCATATATATATATATATATATATATATATATATATATATATATATATATATATATATATATATATATATATATATATATATGTATATATATATATATATATATATATATATATATATATATATATTTTGTAATATATATTTTATTTATTTGACATTTGTTAACTGGGTTAGTCCAACAGAGCTAGAAGCCCATTTTCAGTGGAGTCCCAAGGAGAAAAGCTCCAGAACATTGCATACAAAATTTAATTGAACAAAGATAAAAGTTACAAAGTACAACATGGAATATGTACAAAAAATTAAGTAAAATACAGTTATAAAAACAAAATAGAATGACATCACTATAACAGACATATGTCAATATCAAAAGTACAGAATATATAATTTACAAAAGAGGCATGAAATGTAAATTTAAAAAAGTAGATTAAAGTAAAAAAGAGTCAGCAATTACATGAAAAAAAAAAAAAAAAAAAGGATGAACAATATGCCAAATGACAAATATTTTTATGTTATGGTGGATAGTAAGTAGTCACACTACTGTAGATGTTTATAGGTTCATATGTGTGTACTAGGCTAATGGCCCTGGAGCCTTTACAAGCCTACCCCATAGGATTACCCTGGCACCTGCCACCTGACATTATTTCCCAGTGCTTCTGTTGAGGAGAGCCACTGGAGTGATCCCCGGGGTGAATTTTCTGTTTCCCATGCACTCATCAAGATTTCTCTTGAAGAGGGCCAGTGAGGTGCTCTGCTTGACATGTATGGGAAGTCTATTCCATAGCACGGGCAGTCTCTGGGTTATGAACCTGTCCCTCCAGCATGTTCTGTTGATTGTGGTAATGTGGTAGAGGTCTCTGGACCATGTGGAGTGGAGGGATTGGGATTTCTTTAGATGTAGCATTTCTAACAGAGCTGGGTTACTATAACTACTTAAAATTGAGGGAAAAGAAAATTTATAAGAAAGATAACCATAAAAATTATTACAGAGGAGAAAAAATTAAAATTAATTTAAGGAAGAGAGAAAAAGGTGTGAGAAATGGGAGGATTCAAGTAGGCCCATGAGTTTAAAAGGAACAGTTTTAGTTGGTTTTTGAATTGGTTGGTATTTGGGATGTTTCTAATAGAGCCAGGTAGTTTGTTCCAGGCTAAAGACACATTATAATTGTAAAATTGTTTACCAATATTTTTGTTAGGTTTATGTATGTCAAGGAGTTGTTGTCCAGAGCTTCTGAGAGATCTAGTGGGGGAATAAAAAGAAACAAGGGAAAAGAGGGATGGGCATGAAATAGGTTTATATAAGATAGAATGAGTAATCTTTAGCTGTGAGATAAGAAGTTAATGGGGAATTTAGGTCATTGTAGTTTTTTAATGCAATGCAATGATGTGACTAATAAGGTTGGTTTGTTACAAATCGGGCAATTTTATTGGAAGTTTGTTCGAGTTGTGACAATAATGTGGATTTTAAGTATGTGAGGATGGGAGTAGCAGAGAGAAGGCATGGTAGGAAGAAAGCCCTATCTAGGAAGAATTTACAATCTTGTGTAAGGAATTTTTTGTTCAGATACAGTAATCCTAGTTTTTGATGTGCCTTTTTGATACAGTGATGAATATGCAGATCAAATTTTAGTTGGTCATCTATTATTGTGCAAAAAAGAATGAATAAATAGAAAACGCTCACTTTATTACAAAAACAAATCTGAGCCTTAGCAAAGCATAAAATGGATGAGGGAGTCTCACATAGCTTTAAATTTAAAGTCTTAGAAGTTGTATATAAAAATCTGAGGCTTGGAGACATAAACAATAAATTAGAGATGTCTGAATACAAGTGGATTATAAAACTCGAAGCTGATAGAGCACCTGGGCTTAATAATATGTTAACAATTAAACCTATGTTAGATTTTAAACAAAAACAGTATAAATAAGTCTTTATACTCCTATGATAATCATGCTTTTTTATTGAATGAGTGTTAGGTTTAATTTTCTATTTTCTATTTTTATTCAAAGTGTTTTTATATTGTAATATTTTTTTTTTAAATTGAATGGTTAATGATTTGTGTGTTCTTATTGGATGGCTGTGTCATGTGTTGTATATTACTTCATTTAAATAAGATGATTTTAAGTAATATGTTTGAACACTGAAGAAGGGATATTTCCCCAAAGTTTTGTTTTTGTAATAAAGTGAGCATTTTCTATTTATTCGTTCTTTTTTGCTGAGTTGTGAATATAACGAGTAATAGTAGCAAACCACGGCTGATCTGTTTTTCTTGGATAACATCTATTGTTGTGCCCAGGAGTTTAGTATAAGGATAAACTTTGATAACTGTATTATTTAGTGAAAAGATGGAAAAGGTGGATTTGTAGTGTGAGAGTGATCTTAGTAGGAAGAGAAAGACTTTAGTTTTTTTAGGGTTTAGGATAAGCTGGTTTTCATTAAGCCATTTTTCAACAGTGATAAATGTGTTTTGTGTAAGTGCATGGAGATGTGACATGTTGTCAGAGGTAGTGATGAGAGTTGAATCATCTGCATATTGGATAAGAGATGAGTGACTGCAGGCAGAGTAGAGGTGATTAGTAAAGATACAAATAGAAGGGGGCCAAGGATAGAACCCTGGGGGACTCCTGTTTTTACAGGCAAGAATGGGTAGCAAGAAGAAAGTCATCAGACTGATTGCAGTCTATTAGCTGAAAAATGATTGCAAAGTGGAAAGAGAGAGGTTAATATCAGTTAGTTTTGTTAGTAGTTTAGAGTGAGAAACAGTGTCAAATGCTCTGGATAGGTCAAGCAATACATAGGAAATAAGTTGATTATTGTCTCTAGCCTGTGCAATTGTATGAGTAAAAGATAAGAGGGCGTTAGCAGTTCTGTGGTTAGGATGAAAGACATGTTGGGTAGGGGTTAAGAGATTTTCATATATTAGATATTTAAATAGTTGAGAGTGGATGCACTTTTCAAGAAATTAAGAAAGTGGTGATAAGATAGTGATTGGTTTAAAGTTAGAGGGATCTGTGGCGTTACCTCCTTTGTGTATTGGTATAGTGTAGAAAGATTTCCAGATATTTGGAACTGTGCCTAATTTAATAGATCTATTTATTTGTACTGAAACAGGGAAGGCTATGGATTCAGCAGCAACCTTGAAAAAGAAGGGAGGTAGTTTATCAGCTATAGGGATCAGGGTTTAAGTTTAAGAAGAAGAGATTTGATATAGGAAGTGGGGACAGGTTTAAGAGAGAAAAAGTTTTCATTATTATGATTAGGAGAAATATATATATATATATATATATATATATATATATATATATATATATATATATATATATATATGGTTTCACTTCATAATCTCGAATTACTGAAAGCTCGAAATTCAGTAACCTAAGACTATGAAGTCGAACCATTCACAACACCGAAAACGCAATCCAGAATCACACAATCACAAACATACATACACCACTTAACATACACACCATTCCACCCACAGCACACAAACCACACAGCCCTACACTACATATAAGCAGGGGGGCAAGCCCCCCTGCACCCCCCCATTTAGGGGGCTGTGCCCCCCACAACCCCCTGAATTTATATATACCAACTCCGAGGTTGCACATAACATAAAAAGAAAACACTCACACCACGCCATCCTCCACTCACTCGCAAACAAATACACATCACACATACACAAACACCAACAAATCCAGCACTCACACTTACAACTCCCTACCCTTACCCACACACACAACATACAAAAACACACACAAACACTCACTTACCTGCCATTTCAGGCACCATAACACTACACGCAACATACCGGAAATGCATAAGCGCAGATTCGAGATATTCAAATTCTCTCTTATGCACTTTTGACATTCTGGTTTTCAGCTTCATGGTCTCGGTTTACTGAATTTCGAGCTTTCAGTAATTCGAGATTATGAAGTGGAACCGTTATATATATATATATATATATATATATATATATATATATATATATATATATATCAAACCAAAGGGTAAAAAATGAAACACACAGACAAACCATTTAGTAAAAATTGTAAAAAAAATGCAGCCAAGCTAGAGTTTTCACTGTGTGATATCTTAAACCTCCTGTAGGAAGGCCTATGGTATATATGCAAATGACCCCTTAAGGACATTGAGTGTCTCAGTTACATTGCTTCTGAATGTCCATGATTTTTTTTTTCGTTTCTGTGTCTTTATGGTTGCATTCAGGCAGTAATCCCAAGCCCCACTACCTGTGGACATGCATGTTTCAGCCTTGCCCCTAAAACCCAGTAGATTGATTTCATAACGTCGAAGTCACTGAAGTTGATACATTCTGTACATGCTTCAGAGATTAACATTGAGCGCACTAAATCAACAGCAAATATCTTTGTGGGAATGAGTAAGCTGCCTTGTACCCACTGCTAATTATATATACTAACTCTGAGATTGTACAATCTGTGATGAAAAAAAATATTCCCGTTCTCAGGGATTGTCGATCCTGCACACCTGTCAGTCACCTGTCTGAGTCGACCACATGGTGTCCCTCTACTGCTGGATATCGGAGTACTTTCCATTCGCTCCAGTGCTTGGCACCCAAATATATATATATATATATGTACACAGAGGGAGATATATATATATATATATATATATATATATATATATATATATATATATATATATATATATATATATGTGTGTGTGTGTGTGTGTATATATATATATATATATATATATATATATATATATATATATATATATAGATATATAGATATATATTCATAACTATATGTGTGTGTGTGTGTGTGTGTGTGTGTGTATGTATATATAGAGTCTCTCGATAGGCAACCACGAAGTAGTTCCATTTTGGAAGATAGGAACCTCCCACTCCCAACAAGAGATGACCCATCAAGCATTCAAGGGAATTTTCCCTCTCCCAATTCAACTACATTGCTCTCTCCCCTCCCCTTCCCCTTTATCCAAACCAAACCTACAAATACAGGTTAAGACTTGTGGTGCCATTTTTAAACTATAATCTTCTCAAGCAGTTCAAACTCTCAGTCATCCACATGGTGTGCTTATACTGCATTTCTGTGCTTATTTGTGCGTTGTAGTATGTGATTGATAGTTATAATAGATATCAGAACAGGCACTGTATGAATTTATATGCTATTGCAATATTGAGATAAATGATATTCATCTAATGTCTTGTGTGTAGTAACCCACGTGGTGTGCTATCTGCTTTGAGGGTATCTTTATTACTGTGTTGTTAGATCTGACTGTTAGGGTTTGAGAATACCAGCATGTATATTGAGTTGGCCATCATTTAAGCTCAAATTGAATTACAAGAATGTCACTAGACTAGGTCTGGAGCCAGTCGCCCCACTACCTTGTCTGCTAGTCTACAAATATCAAAATAGCAAGATAAATGAAGAGTAGATACGGATTTCATCCATAGTAGCCACACTAATAGGTCACCCAGCACAGAGCTCTTTTAACTTGTACTCAGGTATAGAGCGCTGATATGGAAAGCAACTTTCCCTACAGTTTATTCCAGGCAAACATGCTCAAAGTTAATAGAGTACCTCGTTCCTTTAAATCCTCGCTTCTACAGGAGTAGAAGCTAAATAGACAGGCATGGAAATCTCAGCGTTATTGCGCTGCAAAAGCTAGCTATTTCATTTTCTTTTAAGCAACGCTAAATAATTCTTTAGATCCACGCTTCAACAGAAGTAGAAGCTAAACAGACAGACATGGAGCTTTCAGCGTTATTGCACTGCAGAAGCTGGCTTTTTATTCTTTTAAGCAACTCTAACATATTCTAAAAGTAACTAACGCTGCTATTTCAGCTCTTTCTACACTGAACTTGCTGACATTCGCGGCTAAGCTGTAATTGCCTTAGCTTCACATTAAAGCCTACACATTTTTCTCATCAGAAAGCAACAGTTAAATCATTAAAACAGAAGCACATGTACAGATGCCTTAGCACTCCAGGATACATTGAGAGATATTATAGAGTATACTCAAGTTGCTGTAGAGAAGGTACAAGCTGACATTTCTGTGCTAATTTTTTTTCACCTACTATGTGCTTTTTAAGCAAGAATATTGGAAAGTGATTTTCTGTGTTAGTTCACCTACAATGGGCTCTTTAAGTGCTTCTTAAGCAAGAATATTGGAAGATGATTTCCCTGTATTAGTTTCACCTAATAACGTGCTTTTTAAATGCGTCTTAAGTAAGAATATTGAATGGTGATTTTTTTTTTTGCCATGTTAGTTTACACCTATAACCATGTTTTTAAATGTATATCATATTGTATGCGGTTTACAGTCAGGGTTCCTAGAATTTATCAATTATATACCTGTGATAGAATTTGTATTAGCTTCTCACAAATCCCTCAGCCACTCACTTGCACCCCACCCTACCAACATTTTTCAACTACTCCAGTTAACATTTTAATCAAGCAGCCATTATACAGTTTTTTTTCTCTCTTTGTCTCTCTTCCAGCCTGAAAGCCTTGTGCTGAGACACGGGCTGTCTCCCTACCTGCAATCTAGTAACCTAAATGACCACCCAACTGCACGCAAAGAAAACCCAATCAAAAACCTAAACTTGGACTACCTAGAAGTGCTTCCTTCAAGCTCACAGTGTAGGTGATAGCCTACAATTAAGTTACTGCAGTATTTAACAGAGAATGTCTTTTTATTAAACCCACTGTAAGGGCTAGAACACCTACGGAACTACCCCAAGGTCATCCATTTCCTTTTTTTTTCCCCCTTAATTCCAAACCAATGTGAATCAGTGTAGTTCCCTACTATGGCCACTAGATGGCAGAAGAACATAGGACATAAAAGCTGCTATGGTCTCACAAATTTCAGCTGTTATAACTTTCTCCAGCGATCCTAATCTGAATAGAATAATTTAGAAATTGCCGAAAACTAAAGGTGGCAAGAAGGAATTACCTACTGACGTAAAGGTAGAAAGGCATACAGCTAGTTAAACTAATATTACACAGCAGAACCAAGCGCCTATGTTTTCATCAATCTCAGCTGTTAGAACCAATTGCAGTGAAGCTAGCCTGAGTAGAATACATAAGTAATTCTCCAAACAAGGTGGCAATAAGGAATTACCTTCTGACATAAAGGTAAACAGGCATACAGCTAGTTAAGCTAATGTAATACAAATTGTAACTTTCAACACAGTACTGATTCCAGGAAACTGCCTTAAAAATAAGTGCCTTTATCCTCTGGAAAACTGGACAAAGAAGACCCTCCTTGCACTTTTTTGATAGCAGTTCTAGTCAGAAAGTGGCACATACCTAATCAAATCCCTGAAGCATATCACTATAAAACTGATAGTCTCTCAAAAGGCAACCGCAAAGTAGCTCTACCTGCTCCGTTCGCCCTGCGGGCTCACTCCGCTCTCCTACCCTGCCCCCATTTCACACCCGCCCCCAGCACTCCTACACTTAAACCCACGAAACCACACCTCTAAACGATTTAACCTATCATACTTCAACCCACTCAGCCACTCTAACTCCCATATCCCTAGCAACTTAACAGACACCACCCACTTCAACCAACACCTATTTTCATCCTTTGCCTCCTTCCACCTCACCTAACCACTATCCTTAAGTGAAACAAAATGAAGATCTGTTTAACCTGTCTTCTGTTCACACTCATAATACTAACTAACCTCACATCAATCCACCATACTAAAACTGTACCAAACAATAGTTATCACACCACCAACATACACACTATTCCACACACACATTCAAACTTCCCCATTAGTGCTACGCTATTCAAAGACAGACAAATGCTACACATATATAAAGTACAATTAACAACAACTACCAACAAATTAACAGTGACTCAAAACTCTCCTGCTCAACTGGTGAACCTGGGAATATTGAGGCAATGTTACAATTGCCTCATGTACACAGACAATCCTCTCCTTCTCCCACAAAACACAAATACATGCGAGAGATGCAACTATACGGCCAAACTGGAGGCTGAGCTCTCTCAACATAGGACTGGCAAGACCAGACAGGAGGAGAAGGTAACCACATACACTACATACCCAGTCACACATAGTACCATCACAACTTCAAATCATACACATAATCACACAAAGACATACTCGGAGGCTCTGACCAAAAATCTACCAAAACAGCAGAGGCCTCCAAAGCAGACACCCAAACAACTACCACCTCAGGACCCAACACATGCATCACATAGACCACACAGTCAGAGTGTCAAACAATCACAGCCCTTAAGGCCAAACACAATGCCAGACACACTCGTCATTGGTGACTCCATAGTCAGGCACACTGACGTCCCGCTCACCAGACTGAGTAAGGAGAAGGTCACAGTAAGCTGCCTGTCGGGCGCTAGAATCCGCCACATAACGCAAGCACTCAGGAATCTCAACACCAAGTACAAGTACGACTCAGTCATTGTCCATGCTGGTGTCAATGACCTGAGACGTACCTCCTTGGACTACATGAAAAGAGACACTGAGGAGCTCTCTGATCATGTAGCCCAGGCAGGTATGACCCTGACCTTGAGCAGTATCCTACCTTCACCTACAATGATGCCACAATACAGTGATAAGATGATCAGCTTTAATAATTGGCTTAAATTTTGGTGTCATTCAAAGGGGATCCAATGTCTGTCTGCCTGGGATGACATGCTGGACAAGCCACGCTGCTTCGCAAGGGACGGCTTGCACCTGTCACCCTGGGCTTCGGATATTGGCAAAGGCTCTTGCCACCCCATAGTGCCTTTTTAGGCAAGGCTCAAATTCTAAACCTACCACCCTAGAACACAAAAAGGAAAAAACTAAGGGTAATGCTGCTCAATGCCAGAAGTCTCAATCTCAAGATGCACGCACTCAAGGCCCTTCTCAGTATGGAGAACATCGATGTCTGTGCTGTGACAGAAACCTGGTTCAAGGCTCCTGAGAGCACCCCAGCACTATCAGGTTTCACCTCATATCATGTGTTCCGGCCCCAAAATCCGGACAACACCAAGAAAGGAGGGGGGGTGCCCATATTCATAAAGGACACACACACCTCAATGTTGGTGGCAACGCACGATGCATCGGAGACCATCCAGGTGCAATTAACCATAGGCAAGACTGCTCTGCAATTTGTAGCATGTTACAGGCCACCCTCTCAAACTCAGGAACCTCACATGGCCTTCCTGAAAACACTGGAGGAGATAAATGTATCTCCAAATACCATCATACTAGGTGATTTCAACTACCCTAATATAGACTGGGAACACTACTCAAGCCCAAACACTCTAGCCCAAAGGTTCCTGGAGTTCATAAACTCAAATGCCATGGAACAACTAGTCACCATCCCCACAAGAGGAGAAAACATACTTGATCTCATCATCACGAACATGGGATCACAATGTTCAACACCGAAGTATACCCCTCACTGGTGAGATCAGATCATAAACTAATCTCGCTGGAGGTCCTCATCCCGCCCCACCTGAAATAAAAAGACCACAGTGAAAAACTTCTCAAAGCCGACTTCACACTTCTAAAAACTAGTGTGGTCTCCTTTAAGGCCCCTGAGCCAGTGGTAAACATTACTCAAACCGCTGAATCACTTACAAATGCCTTCTACCAGCACCTACAGGACTGCATGGATCAGGCAATCCCAAACAAAACTAAGACTCTTTGTACCAAAGGCAAGCGTCCAGTCTGGTGGACCCCAGCCATAAACAAGCTCTACAACAAAAGGAGGAAGCTACTACAAGATAGAGCAAAATCCTTGAAAGGAAAGACACCTTTGATCATTATAAGTAAAAAACTAAGAGCCCTCATAAAATCATCCAAGGCAAATTTTGAGAGAAAAATCGCCAAGGACTCAAAAGACAATCATAAGGCCTTCTTTAGCTATGTTAGAAACCTAGGAGGAAACTCCCAGATATGCTCAGAATTAGTTCAAAATGATGTGAAGATTACTGAACCTACACACATTGCCAACATACTGGCTGACAGGTTCAGTGCAAACTTCTCCCTCCCCAAAAGGAGAGATATCTATACCAGAGGATTGTAGCCCCCAAACATCTCCAACGCCCAGGTGAGAACTGCTCTCTCCAAGGCAAAAAACACAGCATCCATGGGACGGATGGTGTACCCGGCTGTGTGCTCCATGAACTCAATGAGGAATTAAACCCGCAGTTAGGACAGCTGTTTAATCTTAGCCTCACCTCAGGATATGTACCCAAGGAGTGGCGCACGGCGACTGTGGTCCCACTTCATAAGGGCGGTGCCTCCACCGACCCTGGAAATTACCGTCCCATTAGCTTGACAAGCCTTATCTGCAAAGCCATGGAGAGGATCATAATGGAACTCATAAATAAAGACATAGGGAACTTGCAGACTTTGGATCCATCCCAGTTTAGCTTTGTCAAAGGCAGATCATGCCTCTTAAACTTGGTTGACTTTTTCGAAACAGTCACCAAGGCCATTGATGAGGGCAAGGCAGTCCATACAGCCTACCTCGACCTGGCAAAGACCTTGACACAATACCCCACTCAGGTATCATCGAAAAACTCATCAGCTTAAATGTAAACCCATACATCACAAGATGGGTTGCAAACTGGCTAAGTGACAGAACCCACAGGGTCAGAGTTGCTGGCGCCATGTCAGACTCAAAGCCTGTCACAAGTGGTGTCCCACAGGGCTCAGTCCTGGGACCACTCTTGTTCGGCATCTACTTTTCTGAAGTACAGGCAAACACAGGAGGGTTATGGCTGACAAAGTTTGCAGATGACTGCAAACTGGGAGCCATAGTCGAAAACACATCTGACACAGATATCCTTCAGAAGGGCCTCACAGAAATGGATAACTGGTGCCAGAGCCATGGCCTAAAGTTAAACGCCAAGAAATGCATAGTCATACCCTTCGGGAAAAACAAGGTTACCCCTAGCTACCATATAGGTGGCAATCCACTGAGCACAGAAGAAGTCATCAGGGATCTGGGGACCCAGGTTGACAGTAACCTTTCGTTTGGCACTCATGTTGCCAAAGTAGTTAGGAAAACCTTCTACATTGCCCACCTGATCATGAAGGGATTCACATCTAGATCTAGGGAGGTCATCGTCCCCCTGTACTCATCACTCATTAGACCTATGATTGAGTACAATGCCCCATTCGGAATGTATCTGACCCGACACCTGCAGCAGCTGGAAAGGCCCCAAAGGTTCCTCACCAAAAGGATAAAGGGTCTCAAAAATATGTCTTATGCTGCCAGACTGAAAGAACTCCAGCTATATTCAGTCGCATACCGCTTGCTCAGAGGTGACCTGTGCCTGACATATAAGGCCATGTCAAACCCAGATTTGATGAATATGCTTCACCTCAAAAAATCTAGATCCCTCAGAGCCACAAGGGCGGGAGACTTAAACCTTGACACGGTTATTAATAGAACGTGCTGGAGGGACAGATTCATCACCCAGAGACTCCCTATGCTGTGGAACAAAATCCCGGTACATGTGAGGCAGAGCACCTCGCTGGCCTTGTTCAAGAGGAATCTTGACCAATGGATCGGAGATCGCAGATATACCCCAGGGATTACTTCAGTGTCACTGCTTGACAGAGGCACAGCAAAATAATAGGCATAGTTTTCTTCAAACTAAAGGGGTGGCGAAAGCCACATAACTATGGGCTAGGCTTATAAATGCCCTTGGGCAGATAGCCTAGTATGAACCTATGAACCTATGAACATAAAAATAACACCTAAAATACAACACACATTACAAACTGCAAAGAAACTGCTCATATCAGGAGACATACTCCCAAACCCAGGGCCAAACAACACCTTGCTCCCACCTAAACATAAATCTGACCTACTTATCATTAACATCAATATAAGTATAATGAGCAAACTGGACCTACATGCATTCATTAGGCATCACTCCCCAGACATACTAACCATTACAGAAACCCTGGTTAAAACCCTATATACAGAATGAAGAAATTCTCCCTCCAGGTTATAACATATTAAGGCACGATAGAACAAGTAAAAAGGGAGGAGGAGTAGCCATATTATTTAAAAATGTACTCAACTTAAAACCCCTTGGAAACCCTGTTCCATCATTTCAAAATGCCGAAACCTTACTCTCAACACTGTTCGCAAATAATACCAAAATAATTAACATCATCTGCTGCTACATCCCACCAGGCAATAACTCTCACACTGTTGAAGAGATCCTTCAATGGATCCCTGATAAGCTACAACAGGAAACAATTCTGTTAGGCGATCTAAATACAGACTGGTTAGCCTGCAACAATAATACCCCAGCAAACCATATAAATCTCTATGGTTTCACACAGCTCATCCAGGAACCAACTAGAATGGACAATAAATCAAATAATCAATCAGTTCTAGACTGGACCCTAGTTAACTGCCCTAAAGAAAAATATCTCTTAGGTTGTCTTCCAGACAGCCTAAGTGACCACCTCCCCACCTTCTTGCAATGAACACACACAAATCCCTACAATCCCATAATCTATAAAAAAGAGATGAAAGCAATCTGAACACAGAGAATCTCAACCTTATCCTGAAACATTGTAAATGTGACCACCTACTAATGGTAAACCTAGACCAAGCAGTGGAATACTTTAATAACACTTTTATCAATGTCCTCAATTCATTAGTACCCATCAGAAGAATCGAAGTAAAAACTAACTATGCCCAATGGTTAAGCAAAAACACAAGAGCCCTTCTAAAAGACAGAGACAAGTCATGGAAAGCATGGAAAAGAGAAAGGGCTGACTCATCCAAGCAAAACTACCAAAAATTAAGAAACCAGGCAAAAAAACAAACCCTACTCAATAAACAAAACTACTTCCTTAATGTTAAAAAAAAAACACAAGAAAAACCCACAAAAGTTCGGCATGCCATCAATTCACTACTTAAACCAGGAAAAACAGCCACCCCAACCCCGACCACCAACAACATTGATACAGACATTGCCTCCCAATTTAACCTCCACTTCACTAAATCCATCTTAACCCTGTCTACACAACTCTCCAACAACAACCAGCCCCACACCCCAAAACAACCCCCTAACAATACCCCATCCTTTACCCTCCCACCTGTTCCTACCTCCACAATCAAAAAACTGCTACAAAAACTTAAAACTACCACCCTTGCTGCAGACAACCTACTAGCAAACTTCCTAAAAATAGCAGCTGATGCACTATCCTACCCTGTTTCCATTCTCATTAATCGCTCCATTCAGGAATCTTACACCCCAAAATTATGGATAGTATCATACATTCTCCCCCTTCATAAAGGTGGAAACTCTTATGACTTTTCTAACTGTCGCCCCATAGCCATCTTACCCCCCGTATCCAAAATACTGGAAAGCTGTATACACTCTCAAGTGATGCAATTCCTACACTCTAACAATTTCCTCTCCCCCACATAACACGGTTTCCGACACAATTAACCAATGCAGAAATAACAACTATGTCTCAGCAATATTCTTAGATCTTTCTAAGGCATTTGACATGGTATCCCACCCCTTACTTCTTGACTCACTAACCTCCCTAGCCTTCGCCCCACCTACCATAGCATGGTTTAAAAGCCATTTAACAGACAGACAGTCTGTATAATGAAAAAACAAACTATCTCCCCTACTCCCAGACACTGTAGGAGTCCCACAAGGTTCAATATTGGGACCATTACTTTTTACCATTTTTACTAACAACCTTCATAGTTCCTCCCAACATGCCACCTTAATACAATATGCAGATGACTCTACTCACATCTCCTCATCACCATCTCTCACTATTCTGCAAAAACTTACCCAGGAATCCTTTACCTCAGTAGAAAGCTGGATCACCCAGATCCAACTCTTACTCAATCCCAATAAGATGAAACTACTCATATTTACTCCTAACAAAACTAAAACCACCCAACCCCCATTCACAATCACATCCAAAAATGGCACTATCATGTCCCCCACCGAAAACACCAAACTACTAGGAGTTACAGTTGACAACAAATGACACCCATATATCACAAACAATCAAAAAAGTACATAAAAAAATGGGTAGCCTATACAGACATAAAATATTCCTATCTGATCAGGCACGTATCACCCTCGCCCAAACCAATCTACTCTCTACACCCCTGTATGCCACACCTATCCTTACCCACCCTGGAAAGCAAAACCTAGAACAACTTGAGTCATGCTACAATAAAATTGCCAGATTTTCCAACAGTTGTTCCTTCAAAACCCATCGTCAGGCACTACGTGAACTGAAATGGTTAGAACTCCCCCAACTAATTAACTATCAACAACTGATAATTGCCTACAATATCGTAAAACATCCTGACAAAACTCCATCTCTAAACATACTCCTAACCAGGTACACAGCAAACTGCCCACTCCACTCCTCAGAAAAACTCTCCCCTGTATTGAAAAAGCTAATAACTCTGCAGGAAAAGCTCTTTTCTCCCACAACATTGCCAGAAACTGGAACAACCTCCCTACCTCCCTGACCTCAGCTTCTTCAGCTCTACTGTTCAAAAACCATCTCAAGACACACCTATTAAATTCCTGGTTGTGCCCATGCATCACTTAATGAACATGTTCAAAACAGCTTATCACTTTGTAGATACAATCTCCTGTGATACCATGCATTCAGGAACTCACTCTGCATTGATAAAATAGGCAGTTCCTGTTGTTTCTGTAACTAGTTTCAGGAACTCTTACTGCTAGTAATTCCCTACTCTTTGAGTAAATTTTTTCTAACTCTTGTCTTCATATCAGTAAACGTACAAATGACCTGCTACCTGCTATTTTTTTCTGTTTTCTTTGTAATATTGTACAAAGCATGCCTCATCCTTATTTTTAAATGTAAGACATGTAAGAACATGCTGATTCTAATTGTTAAGTTGTGGTGCAGTTTTTGTATGTAAAAATATAATACCTTTATAATCATTATTAAATATTCTACATAAGCCTTGTAGAGCTTTTTTTTTCTTGGCTATTTCTGTATAAGAATTGGAGCTGTTTTCCCCCGGCCCTCTGCTGTAAATGGACACATGTCCAGTCGGATTATCCCTGTTATCAAATGTAAAATAAAAAATAAAGTAAACTATATATATATATATATATATATATATATATATATATATATATATATATATATATATCTGTCACACACACACACACACACACACACACACACACACACATATTTACAGGAGTGCTGCCATTGGTCTCTGATGACTGCAAACTAGGAGCTGTTATCGAAACTCCTAACAATGTGAACATCCTACAAAAGGGCCTCACTGAGACAGATGCCTGGTGTCAAAGCCATGGCCTCAATCTCAATGCCAAAAAGTGCATTGTCATCCCTTTTGGTAAAACCTCTGTACCTATGAACTACCACATAGGCGGTAGTCTACTTAACACCGAAAGTGTGATAAGAGACCTTGGGACACAGGTGGACAGTAGTCTCTCCTTTGATAATCACATCGCCACAGTAGTCAGGAAATCCTTCTACGTGGCATACCTCATCACAAATGGTGTCTTATCCAGGAAAAAAGAGGTCATTGTTCCCCTCTACTCATCACTCATTAGAGCCATTATAGAGTACAATGCCCCTTTTGGTATGTACCTCACAAGACATCTACAACAACTGGAAAGGCCACAGAAATACCTCACAAAGAGGATTACTGGCCTCAAACAGATGACCTACGTAGACTGCCTCAAAAAACTCCAGCTTTTCTCCATGACATATCGCCTACTCAGAGATGATCTCTGACTACAAAGCTATGTCAAACCCAGAGCTGTTGGACATGCTCCACTGAAAGAAATCCCAATCCCTCCGAGCTACATGCTCTAGGGACCTAAATATTGTCACCACAATAAACAGAACATGCTGGAGGGATAGATTCCTGTCCCAGAGACTTCCCATACTCTGGAACGAACTACCTATCTATATCAAACAAAGCTCCTCATTAGCACTCTACAAGAAAAATCTTGATGATTGGATGGGAAATAGGAAATTCACCCCCAGGGATCACATCTGTAGCTCTTCTCAACAGGGGCACTGGTAAATAATTTTCTTGGGTGATGAAAGCCAGGGTACCTTTTTGGCTAGGCTTATATAGGCCCTAGGGCCAATAGCCTAGTACCTACCTATGAACCTATTCAATCTCATTGGTGTTAACACAGTTTCTAGTTTACTTGGTTGAAGTTGCATGCTCAGAGCATGTGTCACAGTCATCATTTTTGACTTTAATATGTCAACTTTAGCGTTGTTGCCAAAACTTTATTTCAGCCTGGATCTCTATATATAATGTGTATATATATATCGATATATCTATATCTATGTCTATATCTATATCTATATCTATATCTATATCTATATATGTGTGTGTGTGTGTGTGTGTGTGTGTGTGTACATCCATCCATCCATCCATAAACCTTTTTTCCCCTTTTTACCATTTTTGCACATGGGGTCAGGGTGTCACTTCCAACAATAACAATAATCTAGAAGCAAGATTTACACAACTGGGTGGCTAGCCCTCCACACACACACACACACACACACACACACACACACATATCTATATATATATATATGTATATATATATATATATATATATATATATATATATATATCTCTCTCTCTCTCTCTCTATATATATAATATATATATATATATATATATATATATATATATATATATATATATATATATATATATATATATAATGTATACATATATATTTATATATGTATTAATGTATAATTTGTAGCATGTATATAATTGACTGTCATCTTTCAAACTTATCCTTTTTTTATATGATAGCATCTTTTTTAAGTTTAAATCTGTAGTTTTAGTGTCTTTTCTCACTTATTGTCTGTGTAAATCTCCTCTGATGTGATAGACGCAGGCAGGAAGAGTGACTGATTGCTGAAAGAAGGCTATCTAAAGGCCACACGTACCAAAGGTGTAGTTAAGAAAAAAGGTGTAAAGTGTAGAATTAATGCTGTGGATGTGGACTCTGAGATAGAAGGACATCAGAGCCGGGGAGCAAGTAATGTGGAGGCTTGTGATTAGATTTCAGATTGTAACTGAGCTCTTATTTGCTGACGAAATGGATGTCGAGACTTTCACCTAGACAGAAGAGTCCATGACTGTCGTGGCTGATTTTTTATTTTATTGTGCATGTGGGGGAGGTGGGGTAACAGCATAACACTTCACACAAAAGCTGCAACTTCAGTAGTGATCAGTGTAAAAAGCATTATCAATGTGACCTTCTTCTACGTGCAGTTGTTACTTCTACATCTTACAAGGCACTAAAAAATGCAAGAAACACAAAATGAAATGCTGTGGTAAGGAAGGGAAGCACTATCTCCTTCATCTGCTAACTTTGTGTATAAACTCAGTGTAATGTTATCACAGAATGAAATCTGACCATCTAATATAAATGCTGTATGCTGTATACTAATGATGCTTAAGCTGAACGAAACAGTTAGGGTGGATCAGGGTTTGATTCCCTCAGCCTCCAATGCCTAATTAAACCAGATAGAGCTCCCAGGTAGAGTATGAAAAAGGTCCATGCCAATCAGTGTTCTATCTCAGTAAAGAAATCATCTTCTTTCAGCTGTTCCCATTAGGGGTTGCAACAGCGGATTACCTGTTTCCATTTCTTCCTGTCCTCTGCATCTTGCTCTGTCACACCAACCACCTGCTTGTCCCCTCTCACAACATCCATAAACCTTATCTTAGGCCTTCCTCTTTTCCTGTTACCTGGCAGCTTCATTCTTAGCATCTTTTTCCCAATATACTCAGCATCCCTCCTCAGCACATGTCCAAACCAATGTAATCTTGCCTCTCTGGCTTTGTCTCCAAACCTTCCAACCTGGGCTAACCCTCTAATATACTTATTCCTAATCCTGTCCACCCTCTTCACACCCAGTGTAAATCTTAACATCTTTAACTCTGCCACATTCAGCTTAAACTCGTGCCTTTTTGTCAATGAAACTGTCTCCAACCCATATAACATAGCTGGTCTCACTACCTTCTTGTACACCTTCTCTTTCGCTCTTACAGGTACTTGTCTGTCACAAATCACTCCTGACACTCTTCTCCACCCACTGCATCATGCATGTACTCTTTTCTTCACCTCTCTTCCACAATCACCGTTACTTTGAACTATTGACCCCAAGTATTTAAACTCATCCATCTTCACCACCTGTACTCCTTGCATCCTCACCATTCCTCTATCCTTCCTCTTTTTCACACACATATATTCTGTCTTAGTCCTGCTGACCTTCATTCCTCTTCTCTCTAGACAATATCTCCATCTCTCCAAGGTCTCCTCCACCTATTCTCTACTCTCACTTGTTGTGTCTTTCGGCTTTTCCCTGTTAGGGGTCGCCACAGCGGAACTCCGGTCCGCTAATGATTGGCAGTTGATTTTTATGTACCGAGTTGCCAGCCCTGACACACACAACCTTCAACGAAGGTACGCCCATTCATGCATGTCTCCACACAGAATACGCTTTAGCTGAGAATCGAACAGGACAATGTCTAACTGTGAGGTGACAACGCTACCGCAGCACCACCACCGCAGTTATTGTTCTCTACTCTCACTACAGATCACAATGTCATCTGTAAACATTATAGTCCACGGGGACTCCTGTCTGATCTCGTCTGTCAACCTGTCCATCACCATTGCAAGTAAGAAAGGGCTCAGAGCTGATCCTTGATGTAACCCCACCTCCAACTTAAACACATCTGTCACTCCCACTGCAGACCCCACCACTGTCACACTACCCTCGTACATATCCTGTACCACTCTTACATACTTCTCTGACACTCCTGACTTCCTCATACAATACCACAACTCCTCTCTAGGCACCCTGTCATATGCTTTCTCTAAGTCTACAATAACGCAATGGAACTCCTTCTGACATTCTGTGTACTTCTCCATCAACACTCTCAGAGCAAACATCGCATCTGTAGTGCTCTTTCCCAGCATGAAACCATACTGCTGATCACTAATCATCACGTCCCTTCTTAACCTAGCTTCCACTACTCTTTCCCATACCTTTATGCTGTGACTGATCAATTTAATCCCTCTGTAGTTGCTACAGCTCTGCACATCACCCTTATTCTTAGAAATCGGTACCAAAACACTTTTTCTCCATTCCTCATGCATCCTCTCACTTTCCAAGATTTCATTAAACAATCTTGTTAAAAACTCCACTGCCATTTCACCTAAAGACCTCCATGCTTCCACAGGTATGCCATCTGGGCCAACAGCCTTTCCATTCTTCATCCTCTTCATAGATATCCTTACTTCCTCCTTGCTAATCCATTGCACTTAATGATTCACTATCCCTACATCATCCAATCTTCTCTCCCTCTCATTCTCTTCATTCATCAACCCCTCAAAGTACTCTTTCCATCTTCTCAACACACTCTCCTCACTTGTGAGTATGTTTCCCTCATTATCCTTTATCACCTTTACCTGCTGCACATCTTTCCTAGCTTGGTCCCTCTGTCTAGCCAATCGGTCCTTTAGGTCCTTTTCTCCCTCCTTAGTGTCCAACCTTTCATACAACTCTTCATATGCCTTATCCTTAGCCTTTGCCACTTCTCTCTTTGCCATGCACCTCATCTCCTTATACTCCTGTCTACTTTCTTCATCTCTCTGGCAATCCCACTGCTTCTTTGCCAACCTCTTTCTCTGTATACTCTCCTGTACTTCCTCATTCCACCACCATGTCTCATTGTCGTTCTTCCTCTGTCCAGATGTGATACCAAGCACCTTTCTAGCCGTCTCCCTTACTAGCTCTGCTGTAGTTACCCAGCTATTTGGTAACTTTTCACTGCCATCCAGTGCCTGTCTTAACTCATCCCTGAACTCCACCTCACATTTACCTTTTTTCACTTTCCACCATTTGATCCTTGGTGCTGCCCTCACACTCCTCCTCCTCTTCTTGATCACCAACGTCATCCTACAAACCACCATCCTATGCTGCCTAACTACACTTTTTCCGGTCACCACTTTACAGTCTCCAATCTCCTTCAAACGGGCCCTCCTACATAAGATATAATCCACCTGTGTGCATCTTCCTCCACTCTTGTATGTCACCCTATGCTCCTCCCTCTTGTTAAAATACGTATTCACCACAACCATGTCCATCCTTTTCACAAAATCCACTACCATTTGACCTTCTGCATTCTTTTGCTTAACACCATACCTACTCATCACTTCCTCATCCCCTCTGTTCCCTTCACCAACATGCCCATTGAGATCTGCTACAATCACCACTCTCTCACCCATGGGTACAGTCATCACCACTTCATCCAATTCACTCCAAAATTTTTCTTTCTCATCCATTGCACAACCAACTTGTGGAGCATATGTACTAACAACATTCATCATTACAACATCAATTTCCAGCTTCATAAACATCACTCTATCCAACACTCTTTTCACCTCCAAAACACTATTAGCATACTGTTCCTTCAGGATAATGCCTATACCATTTCTCCTCCCATCCACACCATGATAAAACAATTTGAACCCACCTCCGATACACCTAGCCTTACTCCCCTTCCATCTGGTCTCTTGCACACACAATATACCAACCTTCCTTCTGTCCATTATATCAGCCAGCTCTCTCCCTATACCAGTCATACTGCCAACATTCAAAGTTCCGACCCTCACTACCACAGTCCTAGCCCTTCTTCTCTCTTCTCTCTTCCTGCCTTCGGCCATGCCTTCTGCCTCTTCTCAGTAAAGAAATACAGGTAATAAATAACAAAATAAAGGTGCAAACTGTGGCATACTTCAGCATGTGGTGGACCTATGTTATGGACTGGACACACATCAGTAACAAGACACACACGTTTTCATGAATGCTGAACCTGAAGGGATTAGCTTTTCAACATGCAGTTTTGACAGCCTGTGTTCTTATTCATCTCTTGATGAATTTCTCATTCTGATGTTAGCAGTTTTTCGGTGTTGTGGCTTGCTTATGTTTCATTTGCATCTCTCCTCCTCAGAATATGTCTTTGTTGGGAGGTGATTTTGGAGCACTAACCTTGTTAGATGATTTGCACGGTCACTCAGTATGCATGTTGATTCAGAAGGAATAAAACTGTGTACCACAGCATAAAGGTTTATATATATGGTTCCTAGCATCAACCTTCTCTGCTGTTAATGTATGCCTTCTCTGAAGGTGCTGGCATTTCATGCGAAGTAACATCAGTGATAGAATTCAAGAAACAACTAATGAGTCCCAAAAAATTGCAGTTCCTTGAATAATGCTGAATATTTGTCTATAAGGAGATGTTTTAGTTATATGTCAAGAACTATTCTCTGTTTTGTTCAGAGCATTGCATTCCTACAAAATGACTCTGATACACCATGAACCATACCCTGACTGTGTTGCAGTCTTTCACATGGAGGGAAGAGAATATTCACTTTTAGGTACCCACGGTGGTGGTGCTACGGTAGTGTTGTCTCATAGTAAGACGCTGTTCGGTTCGATTCTCAGCTAGAGCATCTTCTGCATGGAGATATGCGTGAATGGGCATACCTTCATTGAAGTTTGTGTGTCAGGGCTGGTAACTCGGCCTGTAAAAATCAACTACCAATCATTAGCGGACCGGAGTTCCGCTGTGGCAAGCCCTAACCGGGAAAAGCCGAAAGACACAAACAAACATTTTATTTTGCTTTTGTTCACTAGTATTCTCTGAATTGATTTCGTCAGAAACCCTTTACATCATCTTACTGTCACACGTCTGCTCTTTTTTGCCCATAACTACCTGTTTTGTGTTACTCACAAGTACTACATGAGAAGAAAGTTACAAACCAGTGTGACTCTCTAACTGGACAGGATGCTTGCTGGTAGCATAACTGGTCATTGTGGACATGAATCAGTATCACAGACTGTAACTCAGAATGGGACACTGAAATGTATGAAAGGTGCTAAATTTGATCAGACCCTCTTCTATTTTAATATGTGTTATTTTTGTATCTTAACAACTAAGCAACAGAAGCAAACAGCCTATCACTGATTTTTTGGTGACTGGTTTCTATGAAATTTTAATTACAGCGTCGTGCTGCATTCTGTGAGTAATCACAGTAATTAAATCCCACAAATGTTTACGTTCTGTGCTATAAAACCTCTGAAATAGTTTACCTACATCAAGCTCAGTTTGGAAATCCTGTAATTACTGATGGTTTCAGTTGTTTTTCCTTTGTTTGCTTGTCAGCTCATAGCAAAATAATTTTTATTATGTCTCATCAACCTTGAAGTTTGAGAAGTGATTCCTAATAATGAAGTGCATTAGTTAACGTTTCTATTACCATAATTAGCATGCAAATAGAGTTCATAATGCTAGCAGCTGCAGTTTCAGCAACTGGAAATAATAAGTCTGAGCATGCTTAAAACTTAAAGGTGCATACATTTCTCAGGTTATTGTAGTATTAAAATGCCAACCAGAAAAAATGTCATTATAACATACATATATGAATTGGAAATCAAAGCACCACACTTTAGCAGTTAAAATGACATATTTATATTTTAGACATAACTTGCACACATTGATGCATTTGGATGATTCGAAGGTTGAATGGATGTCATTTCCAATTTATCGGCAGTTTTGGTGCAAAAACCCGATTGTTGTCACTGTTGTATGCTTTAGCATATATGATGCCCTGTTTAGACTGACACTTAAACTGAAGTTCTTTTATGCTGTTTTGTTAATTTTCCTGTGTAATTTAAACATCTGTGGCATGTCACTAAAGGGTATGTGACCTTCTAATCGAATAAATATATAAATACCTACAGAGTTGTATAATGTAGTATATAGTGAGTCAAATGGATAAGAAAATGTACTTGAACTCAGCTTTGGTAAAGGCTAATAGTAAACGTACTGTAACATGTACTGGATGTCTGTTGTTTTGAACAGCTAAATTCACTAAGTTGTGCTGTAACATGTACTATACGTCTGTTGTTTTGAACAATGTCCCCTTGATGATAGATCTAACTTACTATTGATAATATGTTTGACATTTTTGAGTTGTAATTGACTTATTACTGTAACTGTGTCATGGAGTTTATCTCCATGAAAATGGGCCTTTCAAAGCCCAGTGGACTTCCCCGGTCATCAAACTGAAATAAACAAATACATAAATAAATAAATAATCAATGTTGCTCACCTTATAATACATTTATAGTTGTCTGTAAACTGTATTTCCATAATTTGTACACCATGAGCTGTGACAGTAAATGTTTTGACAAGAGATATTTAACATTTTTAAAGCAGTATTTTAAAACGAACTATATGCAAACTGTTTTTCTGTGGAAATGTGAAGAAGCATTTAGGCAACATGTCAGGTCAGAATTGTGAACTTCATGATGAAGTTCCGTTTGTACTGAGTGTGAATAAAGGGAACAAAAGCGCTTATAACCTTACTCTGCCTGGTGTCTGGTTCTTTTCAAGGAGAAGGTATCCTGTGACATTTTTTTGTTGGATTATTTGCTTTATGTGTTTTACTATAGTGAAGGTGAAATGACTGAAGTATGTTTTCTGAAACTGCATTCATTGAAAGTGAAGGCTGCCTCCTTCTTCATTGCTGTTTGACCTTGGAGTAGGTATATATGTTTGGGAGGTATGCAAAAAGTGTTTCCTGAGTTCCATATTGAAAGTAATTTTGCAGAACATTTTTTCAAAGTCTGTATGTTTTCTGAAACTGCCATCAGTGAGTCAACATTAGTATGCCAGTATAAAGAAAGTCTGATTCATTTTTCTCACAGAAAACCCAGATGGGACATAAGCTGCTACACTATTTCAAGATGTCCTAGCCTCGTGCAGTGGTTGCTGTCTTGCAGACGAAACTGATCCATGGTCAGTTAATGAAATAATAAGTCTGTGATATAAAATGTCAGACGGCTATCTGCTAAAGTTAGAAATGACCAGTTATGCCTTTGTTGAGCATCAGTGCATCCAGAGATCATTCGTATTTGTATGGTATCTAAATATCCGGCAGCCGACCATGAGATGTGCCCTTTATGATGAGATGGACATTAGTAAATGCTGATGATGAAATAGTCTGTTTATACCAAATGTCATTACAAGACATTTTATGGGTATTGAGTACAGCGTCTCATTGTATTTATCCATTTGTCTATTAGTTTGTTGCATTGGTAAATAAGTTGGTCCATTGGTAAGTACTTTGCTAGATGCCCTTGCAAGCCATTTTAGGCCTAGCTAATTTGATTTTAAAATGTGAGAATCAAATCATATAACTTGTGTCTGTGAGATTACACTACCTCAGATGGAATTTGAATCCACAATCCCTGGCTTAAGAGACCTGTGCCTTATCTGTTAGGCCACTGGGGCCTGATCCATGTGAACCTTTTTAGCTATTACCAGACCTGAGACAAAAACAAACACTGGACAATATCAAAATCTTACACCAGGCAATGGACAAAAAAGGAAAACATCAGTTTTAACACACATTAATATCTTAGTATGCTGAGGGATCACAATGCAAAATACATTGCGTCTGTTTTAGCAAGGTGATACATACAGCAAATAGTGAACATTAGAGCAAACCTGACCATCAGAACAAGAAATATAAATATTGGCTAGTGGCTATTAATAATAAAAAAAAAAATCTAAGAATAGGTTAGGTTAAGGACAATGTGATATCCTTATAACAGTAAGGCGGGGGGGGGGGTGCACAAGAAGGACGGTAAAAAGGAACAAATTCCAAATTCAGCCCCAACAAGCAAATTACATCACTAGTGAAAACCTTCAAAGCCAATTATGAATTGAAACTACTAGAGGTAGCAAAATCCTTGACCTGGTCATTACCAACATGGGCAACTGCTGCTCTACACCAATAGTCAACTCCTCCCTGGTTAGATCTGACCACAAACTAATCACCTTGGATATACACATCCCTCCCACCTCCCCTGCAAAGTAAGCTGCAATGAAAAACTTCTCTAAAGCTAACTTTGGGCTCCTAAAAACAGAGGTGGCTAACTTCACGGCACCCATGCAAATGGAGAATAATTGCATGACCACCGAATCATACACCATTGCACGGAACGAACAAGTACACAAATGCATGGATCTCACCATACCCTATAGAACCAAGATGCTCTCCTCCAAAAAAAGGAAGCCGATTTGGTGGTCCCCTGCCATAAGCAAACTCTACAACACAAGGAGGAAACTGTTGCTGAATAAGATGAAGTCCCAAGACTGGCAAAACTCCCAAATCTTCCAAAGCTAGCTATGAAAACAGAATTGTAGCAGATAGTGAAGACAACCACAAGGCCTCCTATAGTTATGTAAGGAATCTCCACAGTAATACCCAGATTTGCTCTGAGCTACTGCACAATGGTACCTCCTATACCGAGCCAACAGATATTGCCAATATACTGGCCGACAGATTCAGTGCCAACTCGACCCCTCCCCCCAAGACAACAAATCACAATACCAGTAGATTGCCAGGCACCCAGTATTACTGCTGCACAGGTTAAAACAGCATTGCCCAAGGCCAAGAATACAGCTTCTGTGGGACCTGACAATATCCCTGGCTGTGTGCTACATGAACTACAGAGTGAACTGACACCTCACCTGTGTGCCATGTTCAGTCACAGCCTCACCTTAGGCTTTGTCCCTACTGAATGGCACACTGCTACAGTCATCCCTCTCCACAAAGGAGGAGTGACTACAGACCCTGGGAACTATCACCCCATTAGCCTGATGAGTCTGATATGCAAAGCTATGGAATGTGTCATCATGGACCTAATAAATAAGGATATGGGAATCTCCAAACTCTGTATCCCACACAGTTTGGTTTTGTGAAGGGTAGATCATGCCTGCTCAACTTGGTCGACTTCTTTGAGTCAGTCACCAGAGCTGTGGATGAAGGCAAGGTGGTTCATACAGCCTACTTTGATCTGGCCAAGGCCTTTGATACCATTCCCCACTTAGGAATCATAGAAAAACTCATTAAGCTAGGCATCAACCTGTATATCACTAGGTGGGCTGCAAACTGGCTCACAGATAGAACCCACAGTGTGAAAGTAGCTTACTCCAAGTCAGACTGCCGACCAGTCACAAGTGGAGTTCCACAAGGTTCAGTCCTGGGTCCTCTCCTGTTTGGTATCTACTTCTCTGAAGTCCAGGCCAACAGAAAGGGTCTCTGGATGACAAAGTTCACAGATTATTGCAAGTTGGGAGCTATTATTAACTCTCCAAGTGATGTTGACTTCCTACAGAAAGGCCTCACTGATACCAACAACTGGTGTCAGAACCATGGTCTTAATCTCAATGCCAACAAATGTGTCGTCATCCCCTTTGGGAAACACCCGGTTCCCATGAATTACCACATTGATGGTAGTCCACTGAACACAGAAGGAATTGTAATAGATCTAGGGACAAAGGTTGACAGCAACCTCTCTTTTGACTACTACATTGCCACTGTGGTGAGAAAGTCCTTCTATGTGGCACATCTCATTATTAAGGGTTTTGCATCCAGGAAGAAAGAGGTCATTGTCTCCCTCTACTCTTACCTCATTAGGACAGTCACCGAGTACAATGCCCCATTTGGCATGCACTTCACTAGACACCTGAAATAACTGGAGAGGCCACAAAAGTACCTCACAAAGAGGATCATAGGCCTTAAATACTTGTCCTATATGGACAGACTCAAAAAACTCCAACTATTCTCTTTCTCATATCGCCTACTTGGAGACAATCTCTGCTTGACTTACAAAGCCATGTCTGACCCAGCTCTCTTAGAAATGCTACATCTAAAGAAATCCCAGTCCCTCCGCACCATACGCTCCAGCGACCTCGACCTCATAACCACAATCAAGAGAACATGATGGAGTGATAGGTTCATAACACAGAGACTGCCCATGCTATGGAATAAACTTTCCATACATGTCAAGCAGAACACCTCACTGGCCGTCTTCAAGAGAAATCTTTTTTCCTCAAAAAATGTTATATTTTCAATTAAAATAACATTTACATAATATTTTTAAATATCATTTTAAACAACTATATACAATATTTACAATAGCCTGGCTTTCAGTTATATACACTGTATGTTATTAAATATAGAATTAACAGATCAGTTATCAGAGATACAATATTGATTATTGCAGAGTGTCCAACAAAGATATAACTTCCTTCCATGGATTATTTACCACTGTCCTGTGATAGATTCGTAGTTCTTTGATTTTTATTTCCATCGAAGCAGTTGTCTTCAGTAAAGTGTAGAATTTTTCCAAGGTCGGGGGTGTATTTGAATTCCACCTTCTGGTTATGCATTTCCTAGATATAGCAAGTATTGTCCATAACAAATACATATTTGTCTTATTCAGGAAGGGACCTTCATTTACATGTAGTATAATCAATGCTTTAGTTAAGGTAAAGGATTCATTAAATAATGCTTGTAAAAAATTATTGATTCCATTCCAATATGATTTAATTTTATTACATTCATAAAAAATATAAATCCAGTCTGCTTTATTTGACTTTTCACACCTCCAGCAAAAACCATTTGTAGTAGTACTGATCTTTTTAATTCTATCTGGTGTTAAAAATGCTCTATGTAAGTATTTCCAGTTAAATATTTCCAGTACTGTGTGTTAGAGGTGTAATTAACTGATAGTAAGATGTTTGTTTTAATTTCTTCTGTTAACTGCAATGACTGACCTTTTGTTAAGAACTGCCAGTATGATGGTTTGGGAATTGTTTTATATGTTATTAACTCTTTATATAGATTTCAAATGGAATTTTTCTTTTCATAACTATTATGTATAAATTCATACAGAAAACTTATGTTTGGAATATCTTTAAATGAGGAATTATTAATTAATCTGCATAAGTCTTGAGTGTACATTAGAATGCTTTGTAACGTTAACCAGTCCTGTGTTGGAATATTGTAAGCAATTTTTATCATACGTATATCTAAAACATTTCATTTATTTACACATTGAAACCAGCATAAGAATCCATTTTGTTCCCAGGAGGTTATTGTTTCCCTATATGTTTTGTGAGGAAAGTTCTTAGTGATGGTAAATGGAGTTAAAAGGTCAAAACAAAATTTTAGATCTGTGTTTGCATTGATAGATTTCCTAAAGGAATTGATGTAATGATTAATCAGTGTTGTTTTAGAAGGTTTTGTTATATTATATTGTATACTTATGCATAGTATGTACCAGGGTTTATTTGATTTGCCTACTATTAAAACATTTTTTAACAGATTAAATTCGTTTGTTAATATAGCCGTTGTTAATTCTTTCCAGTTGGTAAAATAATTTGAGTTCATCCAGTCTATTGTAGTTTTAAGCACAGAGGCTTTTATATATGTTTCTATTTCTGGGAAGTTCAATCCTCCTTGTTTCCAGGGTCTAATGTGATGAGTTAGAGCTACTCTATTCTTTTTGGGATACCATAAAAATTTTATTAAACATGAGTTTATTTCTTTAAGAATGCATCTTTCAGGAATTAACTGTATTGCTAATGCTACATATAGTATTTTTGGCAATAAAACCAATTTTATTAATTGCAATCTGTCTTATAAAGTTAATATAATTTTGTTCCACTTTTCTATATATAATTTAATTGATTCAGTAATGTTTTTATAATTTATTAATATTGTTTTGTTTATATTTTTGCATAACACTATTCCTAAATAATTTAGAGTAAGTTCTTGTTTTCCTATGATGGATTTATCTGTAACTTGTAGTTCTTTTTTCTTATTTAAAAATAGAAATTTTGATTTTGATCTATTGAGGTGTTGACCTGAAATCTTATAAAATGTCTCCATTACTTCTTTTAGCTCTCCTAATGACTCTCTGGGGTTTGATGGGGTTAATAAAATATCATCAGCAAAAAGCATTATTTTAGATATGTACTGGTCATAGACTTCTATTCCTTTTATTCTTGGATTATTGTGATTATTTCTGCAAGTATTTCTCTAGCCAAAGCAAATAAAATAGGAGAAAGGGGCATCCTTGTTTAATACCTTTTGTTATATGGATAGATTCTGAGGTGAAAGGACCTAATTTAATGTAGGCTAAGATATAAATATATATGTTTTTTAGTAATAAGATGAAGGGAGGAGGAAATTCAAATAATGCTAAAGTTTTAAATAGATATTTCCAGTTGACGGAATTGAAGGCTTTTTATATGTCTAATCTGATTACAAGTGTTTTTCTATCTTCTTTATTCATATAATCTATAAGAGTAAGTATCCTTTTAATATTATCATGTGTGTGCCTGTTATATAAAAATCCAGTTTGATCATTATTAATTGTCTTTGAAAGTGGGATTTTCATTCTGTTAGCTAGGATTGACATGGATATTTTGTAATCATTATTCAGTAATGATATAGGTCTATATGAGGTGCAAAGGTCTGATGGTTTATTATCTTTTAGAATTGGTGTTATGAGAGAATATTTCCACGAGGGTGGTATTTTTGCTTCTGACTGGACTTCTAGCAAAGTTTTATGAAAAAGGGAGATTACTGTTGAAGGGAAGAGTTTGTAAATTTCCGTAATTATACCATCCATCCCTGGAGCTTTGTTAGATTTACTTTCTTTTATCTTGTCAACAATTTCTTTGTAGGCTATAGGTTTTTGTAGGTCTAGTTTTATGTTTTCTGGATTTTTTTTATATTGATAAGGTTTGTATCTAAGTTTATTTGGTTGGTATCTAAATCTTCTTTTTTGAAATGTTCCATATAATGGAACCAAAATGCTTCAAGGATGTCTCCTATATCTGATACTTTATTTCCCTTTCTTTTCATGATATATGCTACTAATGTTACTAATGTTATTTGCTTTAGATTGTATTTTAATTCTTGCAGATAAGTTATGTAGATATATGGAGGAGGTGGCTAATGAGTTTATGTTTAATTTTTCCAAGGCTAGACAAGTTTTGTGTGTTAGAATTTCTTTATATTTTTTATTTAATTCCTCTATTTCTTTTTTGAATTCTGGACAACTATGATTTTTTTTTTTTTTTTAGATTTTGCTGTCAAAAGTCTGGTTTGCAAGTCTAATAATTCAGATTCTCAATCTCTAACTTTGTTTTTGTACCAGCTAAGGGTCTTACCAAATAAATACACTTTTAATGAGTCACAAACCATGACTCTACTGATTTCTGTTGTAGTATTAATTTCAAGAAATAATTGTAGTTCTGACAACATCTAGGGTCTGAATTTTTTAATTTTCGTAACATATGATGGAATTCTAATTGAGAGGATTAAAGGTTTAAACTCTATTTGGAGCTTCATTATCAGAGAGTCATGATCTGAGAAGGGGCATGGAACTATTGAGAAGTTGAGGATTTTTGTTTGTAAATATTGAAGTACGCTTAATTTGACTATTCTGGTCAGTGTTCCAAATCTACGGTCTTTATGGGAAAATGAAAATGATTTATCATCTTTTACTTTAAAAGTGTCTATTAAATGAAATGAATCAATCCATCTTTTTAAGGATTTTGAAATAGTTGCTATGCTAAAAGACTTCTTGGTGGTTTCAGAAGCTTTTAAGGTACAATTAAAGTCTACTCCCAGTGTAAGATTTTCTTTATAATTGTTGGAAATAAAATATAGGTGTTTTTTAACTGTTCCTGCTCCAATTCCTGGGAACCAATATAGATTAGCTAAGGTCCATATTCTGTTATTAAATTTAATTATAACAAATGCTAGTAGACCTTCTTTGTCTTCATATTTATTATGCGATTATGTTTTTCTTCCAGAGAATTGATACTCATTTTGTCTTTTTTCTATAGGAGGATTGAGCTAAGACTGTATAGTCTTTAGGGTCCCGAATAAAGCTATCATTAGTCTTAAAATGTATTTCCTGGAGAAATACTACTTGTGCCTTATTTAGATTTAAATATTTTAGTAAGTTTGTTATTTTATTTGTATTATTTAAGCCATTAGTATTTAATCATAAGAATGTTAAATCCATTTCAAGTTATTGCTGGAAGAAACATTTTGCTTCTTTTTTTTAATTTTGATTATAGTAGTTATGCCATATTCTCTGATAACATTGAATGTTATTTTTATGTGTGTAAACTTGGGAGTGTAATTTAATGTTCTGTCTTCTTTAAATACAAGTAGGGTAAAATTCTGGTCAGGCTTTAAAAAATACTTCTATAAAACATTAATTCTAAAGTGTCAAATACAAGTATATATGAATTTCACATTAAACATGGAATGAAAGTCATTCTTAATCCAGTATATAAAGATAGATCTTTTGGATTATCACTCAAACCTTTAACCAACAATATCAACTGAGCTCCATATGTTAAATTATTATATGGAGAATTTTCTTAAAAGAGATATAAAATTCTATATTATTCTATTATTATTCTATAGTATTTTATATATCAGGATGGAAGGTTAGTAGTGTAAACAATTATTATGTTGACTTAAATATCCAATATTTAGTTACCCTTAAGAGATCCCAAACATGTCAGATATGTCATTTCGGATAAATTAAATGCAACAGAAGGGCACACACTAAATAAGCCAACAACAAATAGATTATTACTAAAATAATTTGACTAAAAGGACTCTGTAGGAGACAATGAGTGATAACCAATACAAATATGATTTACTGTAGGTGTACTGTCTTCCTTTACTTTCACACTCTTCAGCTCACCAACTTTATCTTACACTTATGAAAAGACATGGCTTATCAGTGGTATCCTGACTCTGAGTAGAGGCGCCCTACATTCTAGTGTGCAGTGCTTTTACATATTTATAGATTTACAAAGCAGAGTCGAAGAATGAACTATGATCACCCTGACAATTCCCACCTGGCATAGGGCACCTCCTGCTTCCAGAATGGATAATCACATCAGGTCTAGAATGAATGTGTAGGTGCCCATATGATAATCAAGACTTACCTTAGTTAAGTTCAATCACCATATACGCTGTTCCTTACGGCAATAAAACGTATTCACTGTTGCAATGGCATAATGTTCAAACCATTAATCACTTCAAGGACTTCCGATAACATATAGATCTTTAATAATAAAATAAAGTAAGTGCTTTCGCCAACAGGCTTCTTCAGACTTTGATAAAATTACATAAAAACAAGCTCTTTAAAAGAGCTATCATGTTTCCTGATTGGTTACAAAATTAGTAAAATTTGCGCTTAATAATTTAAAGTGAAACACACATAACTGTTCATGCAAATCCGTATAAGTGCTTCATTTGTAGGGAAACTTATACTAATATTTATCCTATATAATGCATAACTACTAAACTGATGCATTATACTGTTGCATGGTAAAATTAAAACAAGCAGTCTTAAAATTGAGTTCATACAACTTAAAACAATCTCATAACACTAAAATGCAGTGAGACTATTAAAATGGATAATAATAAACAACAGCTACACAAAACTGATGGATGCATAGCCTGTGGTCAAACAGCTCACAACCAGCATAATGTGCAATGTGTCAACAGTTAGTAACCTGTTATTATTATTCCAGTGTTATTACTCCCTGGCATAATGTGCCATGTGTCAACAGTTAGTATCCTGTTAGTATTATTCCAGTGTTATTATTCCCTGGCATAATGTGCCATGTGTCAACAGTTAGTATCCTGTTAGTATTATTCCAGTGTTATTACTCCCTGGCATAATGTGCCATGTGTCAACAGTTAGTAACCTGTTAAACCTGGATATCAGTTTTAACTGGGCAGGAACTTTCTTAACTCTAGGTTCAACAAGCACATGCAGAGAAAGTGTAAGGTCTAATATAACCATTAAATATTAAAAAAAAGGATGGTAGATGAGTCTGGCAGTTAGATGAGTGAGTTAACAAGCATTTAATGTAATCCAGAATACAGGGCTTGATTCCATTAATGTCATTTTACATAATATGTGACTCTGACTAACTCACTTAATCAAAGAACGTGCATTGGGTCATCTCTGAAAAGGGACATTTGGGTCCACTGGACTTAAGCAGTTAACAAGTTAAGGAAAAGAACTGAGTTAGTTTTGGTAGTGCTGCTTTCAAGCTGATTATCTAGAAATTTGAAAAAAAAGCTCATTAAAACTTGACCAAAGGCAGTCTGCCTTTGTTGAGTCATTAAAATGTTGTATTGTCTGGCATCATTGTAAGAAAATGCCTGCATTATTGAATATCCAGGTTCGGTGGTAGACAGACATTCAAGAACAGTCTAATTCCTATCTAATTTTAAATAATATATCTAATCACTCCAGAGAAATTACTGGACTACGTTACGTCTTACTGATCTAACTCTTTTTTTTAACACAGTACTATTTTTTTATAGCCTTGGAAAAACCTACTGGAACCAACTTGAAAAAGTGTGATGTCAGGTTTTGCCCTCATGATCAAACCACATCAACCGTGGGTAAATCCTGATATACCCCACATAGTCGTGGAGTATTGCTTAAATATATGTCACCTTCTAATATTATGTAATAAGCTTTATCTTATTTATCTTTATTTATTATCAGAAAAAGTCCATTTTAGCTTGCTTAAAAGTGAATACTGTTTTGTATCTATCTATCTGTCTGTCTATCTATCTGTCTCTATTAGATAGATAGATAGATAGATGGATGTAGATTTAGATAGATATATAGAGAGACGCGTATCTATATATCTCTATAGATGTATATATATATATATATATATATATCGCGTATCTATATATCTCTATAGATGTATATATATATATATATATATATATATATATATATATATATATATATATTTTTTTTTTTTTTTTTTTTTTTTGAAAATATCAGCAGGAGGTTACTGCAGACAAGCCTCATGAAGAGCATCACTTCATAAGCATGATAGAAAAAAATATGCAAGTGAAGACAATCAGGAAAAGCTGCTAGTAAATATTTTTGTACTGAATATTAACATTGTAAAGGGCTACATCCATGTGTACTGAAATGTGTGTTTAAGTATAGTACCATTGTTATAAAAGAGATGTGGAAATAATTATGTATTATGCTGTAAAATGTTTTCTATCATGACTGACTTAGTCTAGGCACTGTTGATGGTTAAAGAAGTGTACGGGCCAAACGGCTACTGAGTTAATTGACGTTTATGTTATGTTTTTTGTACATAAGTAAACAAAGATGATATTCAACATGTCTAATATGCATTTAGAAGACATGGTGATATAAGATTAAGATCTTTGCCTCACAGATCAAGGTTCTAGTTTTGATTCTGATTCATTGCCACCATCTGTTAGCAGCTTTTATGTTTTCCCTTTGTCTGTATGTGGGATTTCTCCCAGATCTCAAGAACATGCTGAGTGTTTCCACCTTAAGGACGGAAGGTACTGAGTTTGAACCAAGCCCTCCTAGTTGAACATGACAGATCTACTAACAGAAGGCACTAAAAAATGAAGGAAATCTTGGGCAGCAGCACATATGTTAGTTGGTGCTTATCAGTATCTTCTAGCTAGGAAAACACACATCACATGTGGCATGACATATCAGAGCCAGACAGTCTACACACATCACATGTGGCATGACATATCAGAGCAAGACAGTCTACACACATCACATGTGGTGTGCCATATCAGAGCTAGACAGTCTACACACATCACATGTGGTGTGCCATATCAGAGCTAGACAGTCTACACACATCACATGTGGTGTGCCATATCAGAGCTAGACAGTCTACTCACATCACATGTGATGTGCCATATCAGAGCTAGACAGTCTACACACATCACATGTGGCATGCTATATCAGAGCCAGTCTACACACATCACATGTGGTGTGATATATCAGAGCCAGATAGTCTACACACATCACATGTGGTGTGCCATATCAGAGCTAGACAGTCTACACACATCACATGTGGTGTGCCATATCAGAGCTAGACAGTCTACTCACATCACATGTGATATACCATATCAGAGCTAGACAGTCTACACACATCACATGTGGCATGCTATATCAGTGCCATTCTACACACATCACATGTGGTGTGATATATCAGAGCCAGATAGTCTACACACATCACATGTGGTGTGCCATATCAGAGCTAGACAGTCTACACACATCACATGTGGTGTGCCATATCAGAGCTAGACAGTCTACACACATCACATGTGGTGTGCCATATCAGAGCTAGACAGTCTACACACATCACATGTGGTGTGACATATCAGAGCCAGTCTACACACATCACATGTGGTATGCCATATCAGAGCTAGACAGTCTACACACATCACATGTGGCGTGCCATATCAGAGCCAGTCTACACACGTCACATGTGGCGTGACATATCAGAGCCAGACAGTCTACACACATCACATGTGGTGTGCCATATCAGAGCTATACAGTCTACACACATCACATGTGGTGTGCCATATCAGAGCCATGCAGTCTACACACATCACATGTGGTGTGCCATATCAGAGCTAGACAGTCTAGACACATCACATGTGGTGTGCTATATCAGAGCTAGACAGTCTACACACATCACATGTGGCGTGCCATATCAGAGCCAGTCTACACACATCACATGTCATGTTCCATATCAGAGCCAGACAGTCTATACACATCACATGTGGTATGTCATATCAGAGCCAGTCTACATACGTCACATGTGGTGTGCCATATCAGAGCCAGACAGTCTACACACATCACATGTGGTGTGCCATATCAGAGCCAGACAGTCCACACGCATCACATGTGGTGTGCCATATCACAACCAGATAGTCTACACACATCACATGCGGTGTGACATATCAGAGCCAGACAGTCTACTTACATTACATGTGTTATGCCATATCAGAGCCAGTCTACACACATCACATGTGGTAATCCATATCAGAGCCAGATAGTCTACACACATCACATGTGGTGTGCCATATCTATTTGGTATTGCTAAGTGTCTTAAGGATTCAACATACTCCAACCTATGCCAATGACCTTCGCGAATGGGAAAGAACTCTACATACTCAGTTGAGGACTTTGTACTGTTCATGAGGCCCAGAAGCCCTTGGCCAGTAAGTTGTTGACCAGCCAGTGTCTAATTGTCCAGACTGGGTTGCCTAGAATAGATATTTTAACACATTCATTGAATTATTAAGACATAGGCAAACATACATTTATATAAAAAAAACAAAGCATGTTAACATTTTCAGAATTTCAGATAATGCACATCACATGCATTCTTTTGTACAATTATCATCAATCCAACATTTCATGAATCGCCCAATTCATGTGTTCTCTTAAACATCACTGCTCCTTCAAAACATTATTCTATATGTATTGTTCCCACAATTTTAATTTTTTTGCTCCGCTTTTCTAAAGATTCCACTTTCAGCTGCAGCTGGTTTAAAGTTTGATTTCCAGTTTCTAGTAACTTCTTTTTAGACAGCCACAAGAATTAACTTTAACAAGGCATTACTATGTCTAGGCAGGTCTATATTAGCAAATCAAAAAACCCTTTACGCGAATACCTAAACGACACTTATAACGCGAACCACAAAAATCCCGAATGCACTAAACAGCGAAAAATAAAATAACAAACTGTCATAGTCGGCCAACCCCACCACCCGCTACATGCTACCTACCCAAACAAAATAAATAAACCACATACATACACTAACCAAACCCTACTTCTAACCTAAAGTAAAGCACCAAAACCCTACTTCTAACACTACCCTAAACCCCACATACACAACTAACTATGCACTATCCTTAACCCCTCCCTAACCCTAAGGTCTGTAACTACCGCACACGTCCCCTACAGACATACACCCAAAAAAGTAAATAATGCACATACATAGAGTTAAATAAAACCCTACTTCTAACACTACACTAAATCTTACATACATTACCTATCTATTAACTTAACTTAACCCGCATCCTAATCCTAAAGTCCTATCTATCACACACTTACTTTATGGAGCTATACCGCAGACGGGCCAACCATTACACTTCGACATTTAAATTTTCGCTGTTTTGGATGTTCGGCATTTCCATATTTTGCGCAATACGTGTCACTCTTTTCGTATTCACAATTACAGTCTTTGATCTGGTAATAGGAACCTGTCTAGGCAATTCAAATTCTGTATCCAAGCTCAAAAAAAAAAATTTCCTTAGTTACTTCAATTTGCTTACCCAATGTTTTTATGGAGTACTCTGTAGGAAATTTTTAAAACTTGCCTAATCATTGCACTCCCAAAACATGTTTCTGGTTACCTCTTTCTTCCCCAATCATGCCTCCAACATTTGCCATCTACCTGAGGAAAAATTCTTGGACTATAAAAATACCATTGCAAACACTTCCAAGCAAAAATCCTAAACTTTCTAGACTTGCTGAATATTTGGGAGCCATGCATATGTCAACTCATTGTTTTCTTGTGAATTGCTTATTCAATCTCTTTTCACAATCTCTTCTAACCTCCCCTGATTGATTCCTATAGTTATCATGTAATTTTTATATGGCCTACTAATTATTCCTTTTTTACTTCCTGTTACTTAATGTTGCCTTTCATCACCTTCTGTTCTAGATTCAACTAAAAACTCTATCATCGGAGGTCTTTCCCTTAGTATTCCCTGATCCCTTACTCTTTCCCTGTACTCTGATACTAGTCCCTGATAGCAAGGCAGTCTCTAGCCTGCAGTCCAAATGTTTTCTTAGCCTCTTCTTATTCTATTATTCATTTTCCAGTTTTCTCTAGCAAATTCCATCCCCCTGTTGTCTAATCTGTGTAACCCTAATTGCAGTCATCCCTATTGACAGAATATCCTTTCTCCTTTCACTTGTTGGCTAAGTTCTTAGAATTCTTTCTGCTGTTTTATGAATATAATATTTGTATGACTGTTGTTATTCTCCTTAAGGATCTGCATTCAAAATACCTCTCTCTTTCCCTGTTTCTTGAATTTCTCTAGTGCTTCGCCATCATTTTCCACTTTGAATTTTAGTTTTTTCCTTGTGTTATGTATATGACCCTTAACTGTGTAGCTCTAAAATATTCCTTCAAATCAGGTAATCCCAAACCACCTTGTTCTATTGCAAGGATCTGCTTATCTCATTTGACCCTTGGCTTCTTCCCCTCCTAGATCAAATCCTTCAACTCTTTATCACTGTCCACAACTTCTCTTCTGGTTGATAAAAGTATGCTTGACCTGTATAAAAAACTGAAAGACTAAAAACAATCTCGCTACTTGTATCTTGCTATCTGTGTCCATAAACACAAGTTTCCACTTTCAGTGTTTTTGTATTATGTTTTGTCTAGTCTCTTCCCACATAACCTTAGCTGCCATAACAGATTTTTTTAACTCATACAAGTACTGCATTTTATCATGGCCCTATTAACGTGGGTATTGCTGAACCAATTCATGTGTGTGTACGTAGCTGACAGCTACAGCCTTTGTTTTGTCTTCATTCATTTTTATATCCCCAGAAAAACTTGAAACTGTTTCAAAATGTTTCACAACATTCAGATGACCAGATTTTATAATGTAATAAAAACAACATTTTTATAATGTACAAAATAATATCATCTGCAAATAAATCCAACTTTTCTTGTTTGCCATACCAATTATATCCTTGACTTTCTGACTCCCTTATTTTCTTTGCCAATGGTTCTAAATATAAAGCAAATAACAAAGGGGAAAGAGGGCACTCCTCACTGGTTCCTCTGTTCAGACACAACTTGTCAAAGAGGAAACCTCCCACTTTAATTCTTGTCACCAATACTTTATACATCCCCTTAATTAACCTTATTATTATGTCAGGGAATGCAAATGGTTCAGTTGCCCTACTCATAAAATATTAGCTTACTCTGCTGAATGCTTTCTCTGCATCAAGACCCACCAACAACAGCAGTATTTTCTTACACTCTGCTTCCCTCTGGACCTAGAATAGAACAGTGAGCATAACACCAATTAACCTGCTAAAAATTAACTAAGGGTGCTACATCAAATACAGATTCACTGATGGGGTGTGGCTTGAAAATGGATGATATGATGGTATCTATGAGATGAGGTGGAAGGGTAGTCCAGTGAAGTCTCCTGGCCTGTGATCCAGAGTCTGCTATTCAGGGGAAGGACAGACTAGAAATGCTGTGGCAATTCCACCTCTGTAATCACAAGGCTTATCATATACTACAATGAACAAAAATTTCTTCTTCATGCCTTGACAAACAGAAATGTGTCCAAACAGAGAGTTTTTTGTGTCTCCACTCTTAATGGCTTGCATGTGTTCCCAAATTCTGGCTGATAGCCTACAGACAGTCATTCCAACATTGAAGAAATGACAATCCCAACATACAACAGTATAAACTAGCCCAATTGAATTACGATTGTAATGGGAATGACTGTAAACAGTTTTACTAAGATGAACAGCTATTCTTGACTTCTGTTTGACAAATTGTTTAAATTCAGTGTAACCTGTCCTGTCCTGTCTCTTCCCTCAGTTTATTAATTTGCAATGAATTAATTTCTCATTGCTATAGAATGATTCTGCATGTGTTGCATTGGTCTGTCACTTTTTCAGACTCCCATTGTTCTGTAGACAGTAGTTAAATTACTCTTACCATGCTAGATAATTGTTAATATTTTGTATTTTTCTTTAGTGGGTACTTATAAAATTTATATAAAATGACATGAAACCTTTAAGAGACATACTGAGCTTTAAAATATTAATTAAAAATATTGATATGTAGATCAGTTTTCAGTTCAAAATTGTATAGCAGCTACATATTATAAAGGAAGTGGACAGTAAACGTGATGTGTTCTGGCAGAAGACCGTACTTTCTGATTACCTTTCAGTTTAAGTATGACATCCTTATGTTTACTCCATGATGTGCATTTAAACATTCTCAAACAGCTGTTTTTGTGCAGCTGTTAAGAGATGTATGTACATTTACCCACTCGTTGAGACCCAAATGAGGGTATGAGTAAACAGCAAAACAGAGTTCCAAATAAAGTAGTTCCAAATAAAGTAGTTCCAAATGAAGTAGTAAATGTAGAAAGGCAGTATAACTGGATAAAAAAACGGAATCAATGTTGTAAAACCAAAGTTGTTTAATATATTTGGGTCTCAACGAATGAGTTGTTGTGGTTTTTGTACTGAATTTTCACTCGTACCATCCTCAATCATGTATATACATTTGTTCAGTATATCTTTATGTATCATATAAAACACAGCAGCTATGATGTAAGCTTTTAAGTTTGCTAATTGCTGAAATGTCATTATTTATGAGAATTGCACATTAGAACATGATTTATCGTCACCCTTTAACCTTTACACTTTCATCTGGTGGTTATCCTTTAAAGAAGTAAGCATTACTGTGGGAAGATGTGGAATGCCACATTCATATTAAGCTAACTTTGTAAGTTGATATGTAATCCATACCTTTTTTATATAAACTGCATTAAATGTGTACTGAAGGTGTTTCTTTTAGCATACAGATATATGATATAAAGAGAAGTTCTAGTATATATTCCATTATCTCCAAACAGCTGTAAAGATAATGGTGATAAAGACAATCATGAAATGGAAACTATAGTTGTTCTCAAGGGCTATGATGAACATTTAAAATGAGCTAAATAATACATGTAGTTCCCATTGTTTTTCAAAGAGAAACAAATTAAACGAGTCAGATGAAAACAAGTGCCATTTATATGATTTCAAAGTACAAATGTTCCAGGTCTTCTAGCTATGACTGTGAGTAAAAGCAAAATATAGTAACAGGACAGGATTGCATGTTTGTCTTCATGATTTATAGGTCAGGCAACAAATGGGACATACTGACAGGTAGGTTGATAGCGAAGTCAGTAACAGGCTTGTACTATAGAATATATGTAGCAGTGATATTGGGGTCAGATTGTTAGAGAAGGTCTGCAGAAGATAAAACCTCACTGAAGGAAGTCTGAGAGAAGGAAAGAGCAAAGAAGGTGGAAGGGAAATTTTAGGAGTGGCTAGGAATCTGGCAGTCATAGCAGAATGGAAGGAAGCACAGACTTTAGTCCTTATGCACATTCATTGCTTTATTATTCAAATGGAAATTAGTGAACTGATGAAGAAGATGGAATGTCAGAGCATGAGAGGTGATGTACTGGATAATTTGTGCATGTGGCATATGCAATTAACTGAATTTCAAAAATATAAAACACTTAGCCCAAAAAAATATAAGTTTAGTTTATTTTTTTTCTGTCAGCATAACCCTATTAACAGTCACAGATTATGTTCTGATTAATGGACAGGGGTCCTCAGGAATTTTCCTATGTCTTTCTAAGGCATTTTGTACCATTAGTCATAGCAGCCCTTTGCATGCATTTCCTTAAGAATGAAGAAACATTCTACAAATTTGTTTTGGAACTATGTAAAGGACTAGAAATATGTGGCCAATCTGATGAATTAATATAACAGCAAGTTCTTTTGAGATAAGGCTACTGCACAAAAATTGTCTTGGGCCTTTTCCTTTTGACTGTGTTTACTAACATTTTACACAATATCATAGTGCCACAGTTGCAATTCATTATACATATAACAAAAGCATTATTCTGCATTGGTGAGTCCCACACTGATATCCAGAACAAGCTGCAAGCTGGTTTTGCATATCTTAAACATGACTTTAAGACTCCCACTTGTCTTGAGCCAAACCACAAGCATTTGTTTGTCTTCTACTCTGAAGCAGACACTTTCACTGCATTTACTGTCCTCAGTCCTGCCATGATCAGCCATACTGGTAGCAAACCTGCATTACTAATTGTCTCCACTTAGTTCTGGACAGTTCCCTTACCATGCAGAGACTTCCATGTTTAACAATCCCTTCAAATGATGGGATGTTAATTCAGGGATCATGATCACTCCTCACTGTTCACTAGAACTAAGCTCACCACCTCATATTTTGTTTTCTAAACTTACCTCAGCATCTTATACATTAGTTTATAAGGAGTATTAATAAACTGGAACAAGTTTCTAACAAATATGTTAGCTGTGTTAATCAATGTATTGTCAGGACCCATCACCGTAACTTGTTTGTCTGAAATGGCAATTATTCAGACATAAAATGGGCTCCCTGCTACTTAATGTCACTTTTCATCCACTTAACCTGCTACCCTGTCCTTCATTACTGACTGATTTCAGTAATGGCATACTTGTCCCAGAACTGTTAGGTCATCTACGTGAAGCCTGATCAAACAACCTACAAGTCGCAGTGTAGTTGGTGGATACCTCTTCATTAATGTTTTTTATATATTTTTCTCATAGTTTTTTATTGTATCACAACTTGTTGCAGTAAACATTACAGTAACTTTAGAAGCACTTTCAACAAGTGGCACAGTTGTTCTGATTGCTACCTTGCAGTGCTGGGTTCCCTATATCCGTTATCATTTGGGGTGTCTTCTTTGCAGATTCTTGATATGCTTCCAGTGTCCCTGTGGGTTTGGTGGGTGGTCTGAAAGGTATGCTGTAGGTGAACTGGGTGTTCTCCAAATTGCCTGTAGATGTGTATGCAGTGTTTATTGTATTATTTTATTTGTATTTGTTTCCAAGGTTACAGCACTGATCTCCATAAGATCTATTTCAGACTCAGCCTGGGAGTGTTGTCTTGTTAATTGACTTGCTCAAAAGACAGTTTTGCAGTGGAGGCTGAGGGAATCAAACCTTGCACCACTGGACCACAGGAAACAGCTCGCTGACAGCTCCTTAATCCTCTATGCCAACTGCCAGATAAACAAGCGTGAGTGAAGGGACTGTGGTGGGCTGGCACTGCAAGTGGATATGTTTCCCTCCCTTCTGCCCACTGAGTGTACCAGGCACCTCTACAACCCTTAATTGAATTAAATGAAATACCAGACAATACAAGAATGATTTCAAAGTGAAAATGGCACTCAGATTTTATCACAGAAATAATTTGCACATTTAAAAATATTTCACTTTAATGTTCTCTAGTCTGTAGCCTGCCTGTATAAACCTCTAGGCATTTTAGAAATATAAATTTAAAATGTAGCAATTTAAATTTTATATGTATTACAAATGCCTTTTATGAATGTAACTTATGATTTATTTGTTGAGTATTTACTTTTCATTTTATTAACCACTGATTGTGAACTTAAAATCTGGCAGCTCTGCAGATATTTTCTTAGCAGCCCTCAACTGAAAATGGGCAATAACAGAAAAGCACAAATGGATCAACAAAACGGTAAAATAAATAAACAAACAAACAAATACATAAATAAAAAGAAACAGAAAAGCATGCAAGACAGTTTGACAAGGCATTGAAAAGAACAGCTTATGGTACGTTGTATGACAATAATGAGTCCAAATAACAGTAGTGCTGTACTGGTCAGTCATGTTGTGGACGAACAAGAGTAAACAAGGCCTTTGTCAGAAACACCAGAACTGTAAGTTAAGAAAATAAGATTTTCTATCCTGGAAATGAGAGAATCAGTTAGATGACAGGTGTGATATTGGGCGGGGGGGTGTATATATATGGTAATCGAACTTTCAAAATTTCGAGTGTCATATGGTCGACACCATATGATCGAATTTTTGAAAGTTCGAATGTTTTAATGGAGATCTCCATACAGCGCAGAATGGGAAGATTTCCCTTTTCTGCACTGTAGTGCAATCTCGGAGTTGGTATATTTAAAGAGCGGAGGGTGTGGGGGGTGCACAGGGGCTTGGTCCCCTGCTTAAAATGTTCAGATAGGTTATTTGTGTAGTTTATTTATTTTTTTATTAGATATTTGAACTTTTAAAAGATCGATCATATGTTGTCGACCATATGACAGTCGAACCTCTGAAAGTTCGATTAGCTAATATAAACCCATCCGGGGCATGTTTCAGACATACAAACGTGCTATAAAACTGGTTGTCACAGTGTGCTGCTGGTAGAGAAAGGATTGACAAAGATGTTAGTAAGCTGCTTTCTTATGTGGGCTATTAGATTAGTCACTCCTTATAAATGAATGTATGACATGCTGGTATAGAGCTCTCACAGTAACTAAATTTAAGGAAACTTAAGACTGGAGCCCTGTGCTTATGAAACTGGACTCAGTGAAAGTAGCCAGAGCCTGGATACAGCCTAATTTGGTCCTGCAATCTGAGTTAGGATAGTTGGAAGTAGGTGATAGAGGAGATTTAAGAGCCTTCTTTGTGTTTAGCCTGGCCTTGTGGTTTACAGGAATAAAGCCCTGACGATGCCCCTTATGCCCTGAGTTTGACTGGTGGTTGAGGCCCTGGAAGGATCACCCAAGGAGGAGTGTAGTAAGTGGCTGATGCTATGTCATCAGTCTCTGGGGGGAGGAGATGATTTGTTAGAATGAGTGTATTCTGATTAATCAGCAAAATGGGGTATAGCAGGACAATAACCAACTTGGTTGCAGTGTCTGTGTTCTTCCTTGAGTGGAATTATTGGATCCCTAGTTTATGGTGGGGGGAGGAGCTTGATGACTGGCCAGCTTTGGGGCACTTCATTGTGTTATGGCATAGGGAGAACATGACCATTTTTAATACACTAGAAAATTCCTTTCTGCCACTCTCATGTGATTTCCTCTTGTGTGCCTACTCCTCTTTAGATGGATGCTAGCCATCATTGCACTCTAGTTTTGAAAATGATGAAGTGAATTATGGTGAAATGAAAATAACAATAAATGGAAAAATATCTGGCTATCTAAATACTGTATCATACTGGAGGTAGATGGTTGACTGCATGCAAGGCATTTAACAGACTGATCTACTGAGTCAGTAAAATAACATGAACCTGGACTTAGTTGATTTATATGAAAACAAGCAAAAAAATAACAGGCAAAAAGTTATACAAAATGTAAATGATTAAGTGAGTAAATGCAATTATTTCAGTAAAGTGGCAGTTTACCAGTCATTTTTTTTGTGGGGGGTAATGAATGAAAACTGCTGTTTACTTTCAAATACAAATAAACAGTTCATTAGAAAACAAGTAACCTTCTGTTCATTTCGTTTATGCCGATACAATCAATTCCACATTGAAGCAATGTTACTGATTTATAGAAGACAAGAAAAAGTTTCAGTAAATCATATTCTGTTAGTCATAACTTGTCAAAATCCACTTCTATAATTTCAAATGTTGCAGTATTAAATACCCCAATAAAATTCAATTTAATATGCAAGTCTCTGTTTCACTTATCTGATAACTCACTGTCCACATTTTTCAGGTGGCCCGACCATGTTTATTAACTTTTAATGAAGCAGCGGAATGCATTTTGTTTTCACCCTCAAAGACTGACCACTTTACAAATGAACAGCTCATTGCTGAGGCTGTCCTAAAGTACTACAACCACTAACTGTGGATATATTATAGATCGGTGTCTAGCAGTTAATGCAGAGGATTATGGTTCTGAGCTGTTAACAATGTGCTTCCCACAGCCGGGGGTACAGTGTCCAGCCTAAGTAGACAATACTGCCAGGGCATTCCTGAAAAAGGACACTTGTGTCCAGTAGGACAACAAATGTGTTGAAGAGTGATAGCCAGCCTGTAAATGTCCCTCAATTTGGAAACTTGAAGGTCTAAAGAAACATATTTATGCAAGGTGCAGATTGTATCTCTGACTGTAGTCCCAGGCTACTCATTGATTATTACCTTGCTGAGACTGAATTTAGAGTTACATAGCACAAAGTCATTTTCTTTGAGTTCCACTGGTCTAGCTGTCTCTCTCTCTCTCTCTGTCACTCGTTTGCTTTCTCTCTCACTCTCTCTCAGTAGATATATATATATATATATATATATATATATATATATATATATATATATATATATCTGTATCTCTCTCCTGTTTGCAGATTTCTTGCTTCCATTCATACTCCCTCAATGCCACCCCCATGGTTGCTAGCGGCTATTTAAATAAAAAAGGTAAACTCCAAGAACGTACTGACACACATGCACACAACATAAAGTATGTATCCTTCAGGAGAGTTTCCATAAGACAGTTATTACAACCTGATCTTTTTGAGCAAGACTTTCCTCCCATAATTTAGCACATTTTTAACAGGGAACCAATGGCTCTGCTGGACAGTGGTGCAGGGAACTGATGGCTGTGCTGGAAAGAGGTACAGGGAACTAATCTAAGGGGGTGGCGAAAGCCAACACATTCTGGCTAGGCTTATAAATGCCCTTGGGCAGATAGCCTAGTACTTACCTATGAACCTATTAAATAACTGAACACTCAAGAAACAAATGAATTAAAGACCCAGTCAAAGGCATTACAGTGGCAAATAAATTTGAGTTAGTACATTTAGGAGCAATGACGATGTTCAAATCCAGCACAGGGACCAAAAACCATGTTTTATTCTGTCATTCTGTAATTCTATGTATGTGACTCACAAGGACCAGCTCTGTACCAAATCCTCCCTCCAGCAAATCTGTGACTCAGTATTTAATTTTGTTTTACCTGCTCAGAACTTCGCTTAATTAGTAGTTTCTTAATTAAAATTAGCAATGAGGGAATAATGAAGAAATAAGAGTATAAATGTAGGTCAAAGTGATATATTTTGAAACATGCATTTTTCTAAGTACCTTTTTAGGAAAACACCTTCTAATCTAAACTTATTTCTTAGCTGCATTAAAGGAAGTACTTTTTTATTTTTAATGACTCCAAACCAAAACAAAATGCCTTGGTAATGGTTGTGAACCCAAATTCACCAAATAAAATGTAAAGACTGTGCAAACACCTTGTGTAGATGACACAACAATTTATTGATTTAGTGCAGTCTTCTCACTAATGGAGACTTCATAAGAATAAAAACCATTACAAAACAGAGGAAATATATAACCAGTAGTCACTTCTAATTGGAGGAATAATCAAATAGATAATCAAATGAGCAATTAAATATTCTAATAAATAATTGCACAACTAAATATTCTGATTACCACTTGCATAAAAACTTGGTGTTACTTTGTGAACATACATCACAATAAAATAATTAAAAAAAATAATAATTAATGTATTAAAATGTAAAATTCCATTAAAAATGTAACACTCTGTACTTAAGGGCTTGGACTAAAAATATATGGTCATTTAATCTGGGAGGTGTACAGGCATTTAAACCCAACTGCCAGATAAGCTCCTGGTATTTTAATTTAGTCTTCTACTCACTACCTCTTTCATGGGGAATAACCTGTCCTAGCACCTAGAATTTAAATCTAGCCTCTTTGCATTTAATAGCATGCCTATATAAAGCATTTGTTTCCATCTTTCTTCTCATCACATACAAATGTTCATAAACTCTGTGTTTTAGTGCATGTTCGGTTTCCCCATGTAGAAAGACCAACAAGAGAAGAAGTAAGCTGAGTAAACTGCCCCGTAACAGAACTGTTATAAAAGATAGTACCTCTTAAGGTAATATTTATATTCGGGATGAATATTTCTGCATTATTGTCATGTATAAACATTATTGACAAATACCACACTTAAAGGTTCCTTTTTTCACTTTACAATTTAGTCAGGGTGTCAAACCATTTCCTCTTTTTAATATGTCCTTAAAGTTGGAACTTCTCTTAAAACTGCATACCATGGGCTTAGAAAAAAACCTTAGAGGTAATCAGCCTCACAGAAAATAAATCCCGGTATTTTGATATAATATTTTGTATAGCCCATGTGTCCTGATTATAATTTATAACTAAGAAATGGTCATTCTTGTTTGTTTTCTATGTATTCTTCCTTGTATGGTCAACAACATTAAAAGTTATCCCTGGGGTGGGGTATCTGTTGGGTATTAACAATTGTATCAATTTAATACCCCAACCCTTTAGTATTTCATCTTTTAGGGAGCAATAAGAATCTTTGGATAGCCCCTTGCCAAAAATAGTTCCTCAAACTCTAACTCATCCACCAAATTTTTGCAGAATGAGGTCATGGGGGCCACACAGACCGTTTGACCCTTCACAATGTTTTTTTTTGGTGGAAAGGGTGGTTACTACTACAATGTAATATACAGACTGATGAGGAAAACCTGAATGTAGTTTGTTGTTACTTATACGACCTCTACATTTTAATGTTAGCAGTAGGCAATTGCAAATATTGTTACAGATAAGTATGCAATACATTATTTAAAATGTACATGTTTATTTACTTGTACAAACTATTAAGCAAACATCCAGTATCTGTAGACATAGATAAGTTTCTTCCAGAACAGAGTCTGGTGAGTTGTTTGCACTCTGGAAGCATGTAAGGTCTACAGTATCAGACAAATCATTACATGCATGAGTGAGCGCATTATATATATATGCCTTAATGTACAAGAAAGGCCTTTTATGTATAGCGTGCTTTGAGACCTTGACATTTCAGGATTAGAAACACCTTTTTGAAGTCACTTCAGGACTGAAAGTAATACAGTGTTTCGACATACTGTAGTATACTCACTAGCCCTGATTAGTTTTCTCGGTTGAAGAGACTTAACATATATATTAATGGTCAACTTGAAGGTATTGTGGGCAAGAAGTAAAGAATATGGATAAGAAGTAAGCAGTGACATCTCAAGTCCTGTTGGGTTAAATTACTGTTTTCAGATGATGCCTTTTGCCAGCATCATCGAACCCTTGATCAAGTTTATATGTTGTGCATTTTTGTACCCATGGCTTAGTAGTTTCTGATTATATTAGTGGTTTACGTAATAGTAGTAGTAATAATTATAATAATAATAATAAGGTGATTAAAAAGTTTGGGGAGGTGGCATTTTTACTGTGAAAGGCATGTGGGGATGATTTTAATAATCAAGTTGTTTCTAAGTAAATGGCAGAAAGTGTTGTGTTGTACTTTAAAGGTCAGTGAAGTGAGACTTCCGTGACATGGCATTTCTAGGAAGCCAATTTGCTTTTTTTTTTAAGGTTGTGCAATGATGTTCAGTTTATGGAGAGAGGTGCAAAACACTGTATATGGCATTCATTGTGATTTGGAAAGTTTGAATTTTAAGGGAAGAGATGAGTGCAGTGAGTGGTAATGCTTATTCAAATCTAGGCATCAGCATGCCTTAAGCAATTACTGTAATGGAAGTGGAGATTAAGTGACTGAAAAAGCATGCTTTAAATTGTTTCTTCACTCTGCAGTTGCATCTGGTCAATTTCGGTGCATTTAGTTTCCTCTGCATGGCATGCTCACATTTTCTAATTTTCGAAAGAAAACATTCTCAGTTTATTATGATTTGATCTTACCAGTATTTTACTTGCCTTTCTTTTTAAATGAACTTTGTTAATTGTGTGATAACTGAAAAATGCAGGTAGTCTTTCTAGAGTTGGGAGCTTACAAAAAAGAAAAACAAAGGCATGGTTGATTGACCTTGTGGGTATGATTCAGATATTCCATGTTAGTACTAGGGAAGATTTTCATGATATTAAGTGCAAGACATTTTCCTGAACTACTTGTATGTACTGCATTAAACTAAATATATTTCAAGTTTTTGTCTACAAACAGTACAATATATTACATGTGTTTTTTTTTTTACTTGTTTTATATTTATTGCCATTTGATAGCCAAGTAGGTGGGCCTGTCATTAAAATATATTAGCAATACCTGTGCATTCCCCCTTCCCCACATTGTTATGGGTGTTTAATTTAAGTAAAATATGACATTTCCTTTTACTATCTGGTCAGTGTTGGGGGGGTAGAGATGGTAGAAGTAGCTTATTTAAAGGGTTCCCCAAGACATGTAGAGTTTTGCTGCACTTATTGTTTCATCCCATTCCACCAGCAGAATTAGTATCAGCATGATTTGGGGTTAGTGAGAGTATTCAGTGCAGCTGTGGGGATTAATGGAAACACAGAGGTGAAAAATCGATAGAAACAAATTATTAAAATAAATGCAGCTGGATTGTAGCACAGCTTGAAGATAAACTACCCTTCCTTGTCCCTGATATTAGCCATTACGAATGACATGCATTTCTTAAATCTTGAAAGACAAAGAAACGCAGCTGAACATTTCCAAGTCGGTAGAAAGTGAAAAATGTTCATGTGTCTTGGTGCCAGAGAATATAATTGAAGAGCCCTCAATACCACAATTTTGCTAATAGCCTGGGTTAATTTCATGCTGAAATTTGTATTCAGCATGCACATTCATGCTTGATAGATTGAGCAGCTAATTGCTTTACAGAGGAGGCATGCCATAACTACTCATCGTAAATCAATTCCTTGCTTTGTATTACCAAGTGCAGCATACTCTTGAATCGAGTTATGAATTCCAATCATTTGTTTAGCAGGCATCCATTCACTGTGTACAGCAGACACAAAGGGAGAATGTCGGTGAGTTTTAAAATGCTTAAATGGCTAGGAAGGGATCAAGACAATTCAAGACATTAATTTTCAGGGGCAGAGGATGCCCTGTAATCAGATAAACAAAGGAGTAAATAAATAATTTCATTTATTCATACACGGATTTTATAGCTCAAATTTAACAGAACTATATTTCAGTGTCATATTTTACAACAGACCACTAAAAAGTGATGTCATTTACGATTTTAAAGTGGTTAGGACTGGGAAGTGTTTCACTTCTCAGGGCGGGATGTGTCACAGAAACAAAGTCAGCATTACAATCCTTGTCATATGAGTATCTCATGAAAAGACAGTCATAGAGACATTTGAGAATCTGACCAAAATTCCTATCAACTACATATAAGTGATAAACTTCTAAGAAGCATAAGGACTCTCAATTTGTTTACATGTATATACTGATGTTGTGTGTTACATCACTAAGAACCAGTATAGACTACCAGAATTTGACAGTGGATCTTTGATCCATTTCATTAGCTGGCCGATTGTATAATACCTTAAGTTGGCACAGAATATCTGTGATAGCCAGACCTTCTGCACCTGGCAATTATAGATTTTAGAAGTGGCCAAGATGTCCATCTCTTCTGCCATTACTGGCAATTCAAGAGTGGGCACAGATCATGAAATACTTCACAGGTGATACAAATGACTCTAGATCTAGGTCTTACCAGAGATCCCACCAGTCATGTGCATTTCTCTGTGTCCCTCACAGGTGGGACTATGTGCAGATCTTGGAATATGTACTGTTAACACTGCAGCTACATCAAAGTTATAACACAAACTTTATTTCCTACTGTTGTCCAGCAGATAGAGTAAAATAAAGCTGACATGAATGAACAAGAAAAGTTCCTCACTCTGTGAAGAATATTGGTGATACATTATTAAGCTGCTTTGCATAACAGCAATGAAAGGGCTTAATCTACAGGATTTGTCTGGTTTGGTAGATAAATATTTTGTAACCAGGTAAGCTGTGCAGTGTTTAGTTAAGTGACTTGCTTGAGTCAGGTGCATACTGATTTTTTTTATATCCTGTTTTCCACCCCTCTGCCCACTAAACATCTAGTCACTGCCCCTGTTCTGTGCATTCTTCATCACTGAAGTGAGAGGTATTCATGGGACAGCCATTATGAAGGCATCCATGATGGGTGGTTCATGCAGGCATCCGTGATGGGTGGTTCATGCAGGCATCAGTGATGGGTGGTTCATGGTGGTTAAGGCAGGCATCCATGATGGATGGTTCATAGGGTCAGGGTGTGTTACTAAGCTAATGGCTAAGAAGTCCATCGAGACACATCAGCCAGTTCTAATGATACACTGAAAATGTCTACCATTAAGAGGAATTTCCTTGCATCCTTGGGTAAAAGTTTGTGATCACCCATGTCATCCAAAATGGTTATGAAGGTTGCTGGGAAGTACTCTGATATGTATGGACAGCCTATTCCAAAGGCAGGGACACATTGAGTTAGGCATCTGTCATCCTATCTAGTGCTGTTGATATGGTAATATATGTTTGGGTCTCTTGAATGGATGTTTGCTTTAGCACTGGTTATAGTTAATGAAGGAGTTCAAAGAGTGCTGGGTTGTTTATATCATGGAAGGTTAGACAGAGATCAATCCTTAGGTGTCTGTAGGGTACTGAATAAGGGGATAAGACTTGTGGCCTTTCAGAGCTAAGGCTACCAAGACCTGAGATAGTGAGGTAATGTAGAGGTTTCACAAGCTGGTTTAGGTACTTAGCAACATACATGAGAAAGAAGACATTATATTTAGTGAGAGTTCTAGTAAGGGAGGAATAAAGTGGGAGTATAACTTATATGGACCTTGAGGTGGTGTTGAATAAGTTATCCAAGATAGAAGGATTTTCTAACACCACAGAGACATGGTGGTCATATGTGAGCCTATTATCAACAAAGATTCCAAAATCCCTGATGACTGTGTCCACTTTAAGTGTAATGTTATCTATTTTTATTTATTTTTATTTTACATTTGTTGACCGGGATAATCCGACTGGATGCATGTGCATTTTCAGCGGAGGCCCGGGGAGAAAAGCTCCAAGGGTAAGCAGATACAGCATTACATAATACCAGCATTACATATTACAAACAGACTATTTACAGAGATTACATAAGTAAGCAAGTTAAACAAGTTCCACAGGTTACAGTTAATCCTGAGCATAAGTCAGGATTAAATTAAATTACACAGTAAACTGGTTAACAGATTTTTACACATTCTAGATAGAGTTAGCCAGGCTTGATACATTGACATAGCCAGTTAAGTGACAAATGTTGTTTGAGTCTAGTTTTAAATTGACCTAAGGTGGAAAGTAAGGTAATATCAGCTGGAAGAGAGTTCAAGGATCTACTTACAGAGTTTGCAAAGAGAGAATCACCGGCTGTGTTATTAATTTTGCTAGTCTGAATTAGTAGTTTGTTAGAGGATCGAAGCGGTCTAGGATTGTTATAGGGGTGATAATATTTTTAAGTGCAGGAGTATTGTCTGGATTATAGAGGATTTTATAGGCCATAATCAGTTGGTTATACTGGATTAGGCTGGGTAGTTCAAGCCACCCAAGCTGATTTAGATTGATGCAATGATGTGTCCTAAAAGGCAGCCCAGTGGCAAACCTGGCAATGTGGTTGTAGCAAATTGAGAGTTTGTTAAGGACAGTCTTGTTTAAATTCGAGAGTAGAGGAGATGCACACAGAAGGGTTGAAAGAAGGTGAGAGCGAGCTATGGCAATTTTAGCTGGAGGAGTTAGGAAGGCTTTTATTCTGTAAAGTGACTCTAGTTTTTTATTGATGGTTTTGATAGTTTGGTTAACATGTAGGTCAAACTTTAGATTATTGTCTATGATGACACCTAATAGTTTTGTAGATGGGTCAGGGGAGATTATTGTGCCATCATTTGATTTTATGGTAAAGGTGAAAGTGGTAGATCTACGTGTTGGTGAAAATAACAGCATTTTAGTTTTTTTGGGATTTAGGATCAGACGATGTTCAGAAAGCCAGTTTTCTATTGTATTAAAGGTGGTCTGGGTAGCTGACCATAACTCTACTGGAGATGTGGCTGAGCAAATCAGAGTAGAGTCATTAGCATATTGGATACAGCTGACTTTTGGGATGACAGTATAAAGGTCGTTAATGAAGATGGAGAACAGCAAGGGCCCTAGTATAGAGCCGTGGTACTCCAAGGGTGTTAGGTAGAAGGTTAGAGAGTTTGTTCTGCCAGAGGACAGCCTGCTGTCAACCATTCAGGTAGGATTGAAACCATTGGAGGGCTCCAGTATCTAGACAGAATGTTTGCAGGGTGTGGATTAAAAGTTGGTGATCAACCATATCGAATGCCTTGGAAAGATCCAAAAAGAGGGCTGAGGATATATAATTATTGTTGCGATTATGGTTTATGGTGTTGGTAAAGGCTAGGAGGGCTGAAGTAGTGCTTTGATGAGGATGGAAGCCATGCTGAGTGTCTGCCATAAGGCGATTCTGGATTAGGTGGTGCATGAGTTGTCTATGAATACATTTTTCCATAATCTTTGCAAATGGCGAGAGTATAGCTATTGGCCCATAATTGAAGAATTCAGTAGAGCTGACTCCTTTGTGAAGTGGGATTACATAGGATATTTTCCAGATGGTGTGAATTTTAGCTTTTACTATGGTTTGATTGATTAGTATTGAGACGGAGTAAGCAATAGCATCAGCTGATTTTTGTAGGTACTCGGCAGGGAGTTGATCAGCAGAAAGTGTAGTGGGTTTTAATTTTTTGATCAAGGTACAGATAAGTGAAGTGGCGACTGGTTGGAAGCTGAACGCGAGTAGGTTTCTAGGGGTGCTACTTTCAGGACCAGGGGTGCTAGGAGGTAGTTGGCTAGCTAGGGCTTGAATTGCCTCAGTAAAGAATTGGTTAAAACTATCAGAAACATCTTTAGGGGTTTTATCAATAGTAGCAGCAGGGATTGGGGTTGAAGTTTGTCCAGGATGTAGTAGATTATTTAAACCTGCCCAAAACTTCTGAGGGTTATTTTGATTTACTGTCTGTAAATTACAGTAGTATTGTTTTTTGTCTTGTAAAATTGATTATTTGGTTTCGTTCCTGGATTGCCTGTATTTAATGTGATCTTGAGGGTCTTTAGAAGAACGCCATAAAGCCCATGCTTTGTTTCTAAGGGTAATTTTGAGTTTAGACTCTATAGAAAGCCATGGCACAGTTTTTGCCTTGGTTCTCTTTGAACGAACAGGTGCATGCAAAACAAGGATCTCAAGGAATTTGTTGTTAAAGTATGCTACTGCTTCCTCTAAGGGGAGGTGTTTTAGAATAGACCAATTACATGAGTTTAGTTCTTGTTGGAATTTGGCAGGGTCAAAGTTTTTATTGTTTCTAACCTTTCTGAGTAAGTGTTGTTGGGAATTAATGGTTTTGTGCTTAATTACATATGTGAGAAGGTGATCGCTTAGGCCATTAAGGAGGGTACCAGAGGTGTACAGTTGGGGGTGACTATTTATGAGTACCCAGTCAAGTATACTTTCTTTTTGGTTGGGTTTACCTATCCTGGTAGGGGTGGATATGATTTGTGTAAATGCATGCAGGTTAATATGGTTATCTATATGGTAAGTAGAAATAATTCTAAATTTAGGGAAGAAAACTAAGTATCAGAATGGGATTTGAAAAATGTCCCTGGTCTAGGCTTGCCACCCCTCCGTTTTTTTTCCGGACTATCAGGAAATCAAACTGATTCTCCGGTAGTCTGGAAAACACTGTACAAACTCCGGTATTCTGTTTCAAAAAGGAAACAGACTATCGGAGCTCTCGGTTGATTTACTATGCTTTTTTTACAGAAAAGCATAGTAAATCAGCCAAAAGCAGGCAGTTGGAAGGAAAAAAGAGGGCGTTCCCATTGAGTGATGCTGTCGTGACATCACAAAATAGGAGGTATGTTGGCGGGAGAGGAGGTTGGGGCGTGGCTTTGCTCCGGTTTTAGCCGTGAAGGAAGGTGGCAACCCTACCCTGGTCTGTTTCATCAGTAGACTTGTTAGTCATAGTCAGTTGATATCAGCTTTTATGCCAGAGAAATATATACCAAAGTGTAGGAGGCCCATGGAAAGAAGCCTGTAGGATATGACTAGGTGATGCTTTTCTGTCTAGAGCAAACCCTCCAACATTAAAGGCATGGGCTCTGTCAGAAGATAATCAGGCCAGCAAACTCTGTATGGATTCATGTTGAGTTGGGAGAGTGAATCAATAGTTCCAGCATGGGTAATAGTGTCAGTGACCTTAGCAAGGTCCAGAGGGGAATGTGCTTTGTGTGCTCTTTATTAGTGTCGTCAGTAACCCTTTCAAAAACTCAGTCAGATTGAACAGGCAGGATTGGCTTTTTTTTTTACTAAGCCAACCTGATGTGGATCTAGGAATATAAGGTCACCTATATTGCTGTCTATTAGTTCAACTGTAATATAATCCATAACCTTGCAAAAATGGCATTGCCAGGGTCAGTAGAGTGGCTACCTTAATGCAGTGGCACCATAGCAGCACTTCTCCATACCTTGGGGCTGTAACCAGTGGAGAGACTCAGGTTGAAGAGTTGATGAAAGGGTTTTCCTAGACAAGCTCTTCTCAGCATATACCAAAGAATATTATCAGGACCTGTTCTCTGCAGTAAACAGCACCTGGCAGCTGATGTGAAGACCCGCCACACTTTCCCTTGAAGGTGTACATATTCCTGTCTATGCTTCATCAGTGCTGTCATGCAGACATAGGTTGGCAGAGTGTGTCCAGTTGGTCATAGCCAGGGCTTCATCCCTGTATGTTATTATGCCAGTCTTAATTACATGTATACTGAGGGTATCTGATTATATATTTAGGATGAATTTTTTTATGAGATCATATTTATCCATCTGCTTTGTTGTTAAGATTACTGCCAATTCACTATTATAAGCTGGGGCTTCTTTTTACTACAAGACATTGATGTGGCTAGCTCCATTCCTGGATAAATTTTCAAGATTTGCAGTGATATTGATTACTTTCATTCCTAAGCATATTAGATTCATAATCTAAGGGAACAATGTATCTGATTATTTCTTGACAGGTGATGTTACAGGGTGTGATATACCCAATGAATTAGATTGTTTTGGGAAAATTACAGTTTTCCTGAAGCTGATTATAAAATAAAAGGGGTGCAGGAGGTAAAGCCTTCTTGTTGCAGGGAAAGTGAAGCATGGGAGGTTTAGTTATCATATAATTTTTATTTTTTGTTTCCTCTTTAGATTGATCTACTTCAGAATAATAAATTTGCAAAATGAATAGGAAATAGTTATCCCGATAACCCGATAATCAAAAAGTCATTGAAGACTGTATTGCTGATTTGCAGTCCATTTACAACCACAGTATTTCTACCATCCCTCTTGTTGCAATGACTGAAAGTTAATACAGCTCCTTTTGTGAAAAGAATTACGTGCTGTGTGTACAGTTCATCATTGCTAAACAAGATGATTTAGTACCTCTGGTACTGGCATTATCCTGTAGTGTACCAACTGACCAAATGTTGCCACTGAGTTTTTCTTGTAGTGCTGCAATGGTTTCAGAGTGGTTTCATTTTTGCCATACTAAAAGAACTTTAATCACCATAGCCCTGTGCCACAGAAGTCGCAAGTTGCATGTAATTCATTTAGTGTGATAATAATAATATTAATAATAATAATACCCATTTGCTAACCAGGTAGGCCCCTGGACACAGTCCCTTTTTCAGAGGCAACCCAGGAGCAATGTTTGGTTAAATGACTAAAGGTCACACAGCACACAAATGAGGTCTGAGGGAATCAAACCCTGGACAACAGGAACTACAGCTCACAGCCACAACCTTCTGCTTCAGCTGTCAGGCTTGCAGCTTTGGAATGATACCTTCTTCCCATACATTATGGTGGACCTTGATTAATGCTTCCTGGGATATTACAGTAGACTGGATTAAATGTGCCATAGCTGTCCTTACCAAAATGTAACTGCTTAAGGGCCATCTGCCTAATGAACACCTTCCTCTGTAGAAAAAGTGATGCAGGCCTGTAGTCTGCAACATGTTTAAGGTGTTGGGATTGAATTCTTACATGGCTGTCTGCCAAGAGAATTAGACACTTACACAGACATTGCAGATCTCCTTTCAAAACATCTAAAACTTTATTGAAACTGCTCTGTCTGCAATGGTGATGAATGTCTGGTAGCCCAGATGTTTACTTGCAGTAAGACTGTGCATTAGAATCTCTGAATGTTTCTGTACTCTAAATTATATTTCAGCTGGACTATGAAAAACATAAACATAAAAATACATGATTTTGCCTTTAACGTTGTGTTACTAGGAAACATCCAGTTTTAGTCGCAATAAGCCAAAGAAAAGGCAAACAGTTATTTTCCACTGAAATTCTTAAGGAAAATAAAATACTAGAGTGGTGGATTAAATTACTGGAAAATTGGACTTCAATATTTAGTCTATGGGATCTAGGCATTATTATGGAAAAAGCGAGGAGGGAAAGTAGCATAGCTTCTGTGAACCATTTTTAAGATCAGTGTTGCTTGCATACTTGGCCATTGAAAGGGCATCTAAGAGGACCTGCAGAAGAACTTACTGTTTTTCTGGAAACTAATTAAGATGGTTACCGATAACAGTAAATTATTATGAAACGTCTTTCTTATTGTAAAAGTACTGACATCTGTTTTACTTCTGCTTTTCCTTCTCATCAGTAACTGATTTTGCAGTTCTGTAAAAGCATGCATCACAGTACATGTTCATTTCAATACAAGCCATGGTACTTTAACGGAATGGTATTAATAGAGAAACATTGATATAAGGTACTGATATTAGTGTTGGAATGATTAGTACCTTTTATCAAATTTACTATGAAACATTGCTTTTCTTTTATTCAATATGCGAAATATTGCAGCTGTGATATCTAAAATGAACAAAGTTATCATGTCAACAAATACATGTATTAGACAGCATGGACAGTCAAAAGTATTTGTTTTTGCATGAGACTGCACTTCCTCGCCCACCCAATGTGGGGACATTGACACCCCTACTCCTGAATTCTATATATACTATGTCCAAGTTCATGCAAGCTTGTAGAAAAGGGCAATTTATAAAAACATCAAACTCACCTTATCCCTGCTGTCCATATCCTGTGACCTCAGTTACAAAGCAAGTTCTAACAAGCTGTCAAATTTAAATGGGATTTTATATGGGTGATATTTCAAAATCTGACAGCAGAGTATAAGATCAGTGAAGTGTACCCTTTTTGCAGTGTTTTACACTGTTTTATGCATACCATTTACTGCATCAATATAAAGCTGAAAATGTACACAGTTGAAAGTGTAAACATACTGTTTTGATTTAACAATAACACAAGTAGTTGCCCCTTAATTGTTACTTTTCTGTTATATCAAGTCATTAGATAATTTTCTTTCATTGTAGGTTCATTGATTTATAATAATATTAAAAACTGCTCTTATATAGAGCACAACAGTATATTCTGGATCTGGGGAAAATGTATATGTGTGTGTGTGTGTGTGTGTATGATTATATATAAAATTATGAATTATACATCATGTTTCAAAAACAAAGCGGCTACAGTAAACTTACTTTGGAGAAAGAGCCGTTATGAACTCTCTACTGAAATTAGATCTGTGGATTCGAGTCCATTGTTCTTTCAAAGCTTTAGAATGTCATACCTTTGGTAGCTAGACATTTTTACTGCGGAGATCTTTCAGCCGTCTGTAAATATTATTGGGATGGAATTTGTAAAGTTAATAGATAGTTTCATTTATTTATGAGTGCTTTCAGCATAAATAGATTTTATCAGATAATCAGATTTACCTGCTGAAGTCTATTTTATGATGAAAGCCTCATAAAAAATAAACCGACAGGTTAAACCTACAGCAGGATCTCTGTGAATGTTCATATTGTTTGTTACTTTTTACTGAGTATACTGCGGTGGTGGTACTGCGGTAGCATTGTCGCCTCATAGCAAGAGGTTGTCCCGTTCGATTCTCAGCTAGAGCGTCTTCTGTGTGGAGGCATACGTGAATGGGGCGTGCCTTCGTTGAAGGCTGTGCATCAGGGCTGGTAACCCGGTACATAAAAATCCACTACCAATCATTAGCGGACCGGAGTTCCGCTGTGGCGAGCCCTAACTGGGAAAAGCCAAAAAACACAAACAAAACAATAGTGGTCAAGAACACCTTAGTATTTAATTTGGCGCTAAAACTTTAGCTTACAGGTCAGTTGGATTACAGCCATGCAGTGCTGTTGGTACCACCATGGAGCATTGAACCTTAAAGGCTCATCTTTCTCTGCTTTTTATTAGTCCCAAAAAGGACAAGCTTATTGTGTGGGCTTGGAGAGCCTAACAAAAACACCACTCAACTGCTTGAGACCTAGTTGCATTTTTTTTTCATATGCAGAAATCATACAGTTAAGCCATTCGACAAGTATAATGTTTAAGAGTTGTTGTTTTCTGTAGGGACCATATTTGAATTCATAACTTTTCTGGAGCTCCTGGCCTCTAGTCAGAGCAAATCAGTAAGTCACCAGCATCTAGCACATAGTATATCATAGAAAAGTTGCTGGTTCATGCTATAGCATGCAAAAACTAAATGTTACATTATGATGTTTGTAAAATGTAACTCGCTAGTTTAGCAGCTCAGCGTCTTTATGGGAATGTGTTTAAGTGCAAACTACATACAAATAGTACTGCAAGCTAAAACTAATTATACAGTGACAGGCCATTGTTATTCAGAAACATGCTCGCTGATTGGACAGACCAACCAGCATGCCTATTGTAAATTGAGCATATATCAATAGAAAGTCTGTCCGCTAAAGTACCATTGAGCAGCCAGACTTTTCTACTGGAATATGCCATGGAGGGCAAAGCAAAATACAAGAAAAATCAGGTATGTTATTCAAAAGTAAAGAAACAGAAGCATACCTGATTTTCAATGTATTTCTATGCTGTACCTTCTTAAATCTCGGCAGAATCTCATACCTCTTAACTTTTAAGGTCTTCGCAGAATGTCCAAATTTTTTGCCTCATAGTATTGGCCTATTAGTTAGGTTTCTAACAAGCCAGTGAGGTTGACTTTGTTGAATAATGACAGGCATTTAAGGTTTAGCCTTCAGATCCTTCAGAAAATGCACAATAAAAAACAGCAGTAGAGATTCTCATTTCTCCACTGCTTCTCTTCAACAACAACAGCAACAACAAAGACAGCAACAGCGATTCTCTCGTCTCTTGCTTCTGTAAAGCAACACTGATACACTGCATATCCATGAGAATGTAACTCCCGTATGCACGTGCAGTACATCAGAAAACATGGCAGAATAGGAAACAACATAAAAGAACACTATAGCGTCATTATACAAAAACATTAAGAAAGGTAAGCAATTTATTCCTTAAATAATTTCTTTTGTATAGCAGCAATAACCCACTCATGTTGTGGATATATCAGGATTTACCCACAACCAGCTTTGTTTAATCATTTCAGCTTCACCCTCATGATCAAACCATTCCAACCATGTGTAAATCCTGATATGCTCACACCCACTTGTGGGTTATTGCTTAACTATACTGTTTGAAGTTATTTCCTTTTTATGTTGTAACAGGTTTTTATTGTCTTTATCTCTAAAAGGAAGTATACTAAAGTAAAAATATACTAGTGTTTATATTGTTCAGCTACAGTTCTCCAAAGTGAGAAAGTTCTATGCAGTTCTCCAAATTGAGAAAGTTCTATGCAGTTTTCCAAAGTGAGAAAGTTCTAGTGCTAATGTATGGTTTTGAGAAAAACATGTTCTTTCTTGTTCCCATGTTAAATGAGTTGTTGTAGGACAACTTTATCAGATCTGCTAGAATTTCTTCCTCTGTTAGCCACAGACAGCAGGCATGAAATCTAGTAATATACATATTAAAAGTGACAACATGAGTACAAGATGTTTACCCTTATTGCTAAATTGTGAAATGTATACAGTTTGTGTTGTACTAATTGTTCATCAGATCAGTTGTGATATATTAACCTATAGCTAAAAGTTAATTGTAGACCTCATAAATTGTTGTTGTTATACCCATTTCTAAGGACAGATAAGGCTCCATGTCAGTTTGATGTAACAGATATTGTGGCTAGATATGCAATGCTAAACTGTTGTGCACATTTGTATCTTGCTCAGTCTGTAAATATTTGTTTGCTAATTTGAGCTTCTGCATACACAAGGACCTCTGAATGGTTTACTATCAAGAATTCAAAGCAAACTCGGTCGACTCCACTTCAGTCGAGAATTGGAATGTCAAACTCGGCAATGTCGAATGCCGATATTGCTGAACTACAAACCTCACCCCTATCTTGACCCATGTTAAAACCCATCCGTAGGTCGAATTTGGTTTGTGATTCGGCAATCTCGGTGTTCGACAATGTGAGTTTCGAATTCTTTTGGTCGACCATATGTGGATTGACCAAGTTTGCTTTGAATTTTTGATAGTAAACCCTCTGAATTCACCAAATGGCAATGCTGCATGAATATGTGCAAAAGGTATGTTGGAGACCTGGCCTGGTAACAAGCACTTTCTTTTCCCACCTGCTTTTTCCTTCAATTTAAACTAAATTATTCAAACATGGTAATACATTTACCCTGACAAATGACTAGCATCTGAGTTAATCAAGCCTGGTTGCTTTTCTCAATATTGTTGCCTTGCCGATTCAGTGGTCGGGCCTCACTCTATTTCATATTCACTACATCTGGATTCACTCTGCTACCCTACCCCCAGTTCCCATCCACCACCTCATATTCTACATTTAAAGTATGCTAATTCCTCACCTATATTTCTCCCAACCTATCTCAGTATCAAAACATAGCCCAATAGCAGTTGCTCTACAGTTAGCATCTCTGACTCATTTACTTAATGTGCTGCAGCCCAGCATGTCCTTTTAGAAGTTATACTGCTGTAACTGTAATTACTCTTATCCCAGTAACATTTTACAGTACAAACTAATATATTCAGCATAATCTAACTTACATGTCATACAAATTGACACTGACTCAAACCCTACTAGTGTGCCTCATCAGCATGTTAGCACTCTTTACCAACTATCAAATCTCCCTATTAAATATAATTAATACTTCTACAGTCACACTCACTATAACAACAGTTACCAAGTCTATCAATCACCACAGCACCCACACTGTGCAAACGAACCTTAGACATTTTCAGTTATGTTAACTCTAAGTATGTTACCATATAAAGTCCAGTAAAACCAAAGCACAAATGCATTTTGCTAGATACTTTCCTTCATAAAATGTCCACCCCAAAAAAATCAATGGAGACATTCACCCAAATCCCTGCCCCCACAAAAAAGCTGTATTAAATTTAACATTTTCTTTTCCTCTGCCATTCCCAAATTCCAGCCTTCTTCTCCTAAATATTAGTTTTAGAAGCACGTGCAATAAAATCCAGGGCATACTTGCTTGTTTTGCCAGATATTCCCCAGACATAATCATAACTACAGAAACCTGTTTGAAAAACACATAAATGACAATGAACTTACTCTCACCTAGTCTTTGTATAATTAGGATTAACAGGACAACTAAATGGGCAGGTGGAATTGCTATCATCTACAAGAATTCTTTAAACATAACCACATATGCTTAGGAGATACCACAGTTTTATAATGCAGAGCTAATTATATCATACCTCAAAGTCAATAGTAAATGCTTTGTTTAGCACCCATATATATCTCACCAGATAAAGACCTTACCACTGTGGAAAATATCCTATTCTGGATATCCCAGCATATGCCATGTGAAACAATTGTACTGGGAGACCTAAGTATAGACTGGAAGCTTAACAATAGCAATACCCCATGTGATTCCATAAACCTTATACGGCTTCACACAGTTAATTATATCAGTTACTAGAGTCCACAGAAATATTGGTAGGCAATCAACCTTAGACTGGTTTCTTGCTAATAGACTCAACAAAATTAGGGGAGTCAGTAGCCTACCAGACAGCCTATGTGACGATCAGCATACTAATTCTCTCAGAAGTTACAATATCCAAAATGGAAAGTATAATTTACAACCAAGTATGTAAAAAAAAACTTCAACAAACATATTTTTATCAAATACTTAATAGAATATAACTGGAAATTACTAAAATCTATACCCTTACAGTCTGCTGTCACAGACTTCAGTGAGAAACTCCTAAATTTCTAAATAACCTTGCCTCAGTACATGCCTAAAGGGTCAAATCCAATCCTACACCACAAATAGAAGGAAACTAAGAAATTAATGCTATAGTGTAACAATGCTTGAAAAGAGTGGACAAAAACAGAACATGATATACATTTCAACTTTTTAGGCAAGTAAGGAATAGGACAGAATACCAAATAAAACATGACAAGCAAACCTATTATAACATTCTCTAAAATAAACATCAAAAAAACTCAAAACTGTTATGGACATCCATAAAGAAACTTTTACATCCAGGCCAAACTACTATCCCCCCATCTAACGGGTCTATATCAGTTATTCGAAATATGGTGCAGCCGAGTCTATACAACTGCTTAAGTTGTTACACAGGGTATTGGTGTACACCTCTGCATAGGAGTGCATGTTGTCTGTGTTTGAGGGGGGCTTTGAAACTTCCTATACTATCACTTAGTAAAAGGTAGTTTGTGTTTGAAAAATGGAAAGAATCACTATGGACCTTATTAACAAGGACATAGGTAATCTCCAAACTCTGTACCCAACACAGTTTGGATTTGTTAAATGTAGACCATGACTGTTAAACATGGTTGACTTCTTTGATAAAGTCACCAAGTCCCTGGACGAGGGAAACAGAGTGCGCACTGCCTATCTTGACCTAGCCAAGGCATTTTATACAACCCCCCACTTGGGTATTATAGATAAACTCTCCAGATTGGGAATTAACCCTGACATTACAGGGCACGTACTGTCAAAGTGGGTGACTTCACCTCTAGTAAAAGATCAGTCACCAGTGGCATACCACAAGGTTATGTACTAGGCCCCTTACTGTTCAGAATTTATTTCTCAGAAGTCCAGGCAAATTTGGATGGCTTGTGGCTGATCAAGTTCACTGATGATTGCAAATTGCAAGCAATTATTGAGTCCCCCAATGATGTTAATGTACTGTAGACACGCTTAATGCAGACAAATGATTGGTGCCAAAGCCACGATTAAAGCTAAATGCAAAACCATGCATTATTATTATTTAATTTGTTCAAGCTGACATCCTTGTTAATTATATTATAGGCAGCACTCCCCTAAGGGTAGATCCAATGGTACATGATCTGGGTAGTCAGGTTAATAACAGTCTGAACTTTGACCACCAGGTATCCACAGTAGTAAAGAAATCCTTCTCTGTGGCACATCCTATAAATATAGGAATTGCATCTAGATCTAAGGATGTTATAATTCTGTTATACTTGGCTCTCATCAGACCAATAATTGAATACAATGCTCACTTTTGCATGTACCTCACCAATCACCTGCAACAACTGGAGAGACCATAGAGGTTTTTCACAAAGAAATTACAGGGTAGACAAAACAATTTTTATGTGGAAAGACTGAAAGCCCTGTCACTGTATTCTGTCTCTTATGGGTTGCTAAGGGGTGACCTGTATGTGGCTTTCAGGGCAGTCTCTGACCTGACCCAGATGGAAATGCTACACATTCATAAATCAAACTGCATGAGGGTCACTAGCTCCAGGGATCTTAATTTAGCCCTTGACATGAACAGGTCATGCTGGAGAGATAGGTACATCTCCTAGAGACTGCCACTTCTCTGGGACAAGCCTCCAATTCACATGAAACAGAGCCTCTCCCTGACCATCTTCAAATGCAACCTAGATTAATGGATGAGTGACCACAAATTCACTCCTGGGGTGGCTCCTTTGTCCCTTCTGAACAGTGGAAGTCATTATTAACTACCCTAGACGCTTACCTTTGTGAACTTTACTCACATAACCACTGACAGTTAGGGCAACTGGGGATAAATATGGCTAGACTTGTAAGGGCTCTAGGCCATTAGCCCAGTAACCTTATATGAACCTGTGAACCAAAGAAAAATCATCCCCTACTTAAATTAAGCACAAAACCCTCAAAGCTAACATGAATACATTTAAAGTGCTCATTAAAAATAAAGTAAGCTAAGCAGCCATGTAGACAGAAATCAAATAGAAATGTATTAAAATACAGAACTTCAACAAATTAAGCACAACTACAAAATGGATATCCATATTAATTCCAAAAATAATTAACATTAAAAATACCTACATATAAATAACATAAACTATCACCCTGATCCATCACTTCTTCAACAGGTTAAAGATGATTCTCTTAAGCAATCACAGCCAGAAAAATGAAGTAAAAAAAAAAAGACCCCAAATAACCTGATAATATTACCACAGGTCTGCCATTCATAAAACATAACTCCTGGCCTAGTAAGTGTGCATACACACACACACATACACATGACACACACACACACACACACACACACACACACACACACACACACACACACACACACACACACACACACACACACACACACACACACACACACACACACACACACACACACACACACACACACACACACGCACACTCACACACACACACACACACACACACACACACACACACACACACACACACACACACACTAAACTAAAACAATGGCACCTTCTTCTGTGATAAAAGTAGTCTATTTATTAAACCAGAAATAATGTAAGTGCTTTCACAGTGAAACCCATTGCTTCTTCAGACATATTTGCAATGGCGTCTAACATGAACATTTAAATACTAAATTATTTAATTAGTTAAAGAAGTATCCAATTAAAAATCTTTTACCAAAAAAATGCCACCATTTAAAGACATATTACAAAACACAGAAGTACTAAACTTAATACATGCGAAAGCTTTCATGGAATAAAAGATAAAAACATTTAAAACACATACAAAACTATTGACTAGATATAATATCTAAGAATATGTGCATTTGCTATAAAAACTAAAAGCCTATGCCTGAATAAACAATAAATATGCAAACTATCCCTGAATAGTGAACTGATAGAATGTCAAGTAAAAAATGGGAGGGGGCAAACCCAAAGTCCATAAGAACCCCTAGACCCACCCATGAGGCCTATAATCTCAGGCAAGGGATGGTGTACAGAATTCATTTCTATATATCTAGAAAAAGTTTTCAGATCATATGTAGATCAGAATTGTTTTATTTTGAGACACTCTAAACAATTGTTAATGGACTTATACCAATAGTACCACACAGATATGGAGTTCAGAGGGAATATTATGGTGACTTTGGATGTACAACCCTTATTTACAGTTATTCCGAATAACCAAGGTAGAGCGATGCTACAACATTATTTACGAAAATATTCCAATTTGGAAGCAGTAAAGAGAGATATGATAACACTACTAATGGAACTTGTTCTAGATTTAAGAAAACATTCCAATTGAGAAGCAGTAAAGAGAGATATGATAGCACTACTGATGGAACTTGTTCTAGATTTATGAAAACATTCCAAATTAGAAGCAGTAAAGAGAGACATGATAGCACTATTGATGGAACTTGTTCTAGAGAACAATATATTTACCTTCGAAAACCAATTATACCTGCAAGCACATGGAGCAGCCATGGGCACTCCATGTGCTAACAGTTACGCCAATATAGTTATGGCGGTATGGTAACAAGAACATATAGTAGAAGGCAATTTTAGAGCATATGTAAAATTTTGTAGACGGTTTGTGGATGACCTCTTTTTCATTTGGGAAAGCTCCAAAGAACAACTATTCTAGTGTGTTGAACATTTAAACTGTACATCTACATTTTTAAAATGTTCCTCAAAATATTGTAGTAAAAGTATAGATTTTCTTGATGTCACCATTTACATTACAGAAGAAGGGAAAATAACTACAGAGATATATGGAAAAGAATGCCTGTCTATATAGAACTAGTATGCACCCACAGCACATTTTTAATAATGTAGTACAGGGTCAAAGCTTGAGACTATCAAGACTGTGTATAGAAGAGTAAGATTTTGAGAAAGAAATGACACTTTTGGAAGAAAGATTTATGAAGAGCGGGTATCATAAGGATAAATTAGAAACAATCCTCAATCAAGTTAGAGATAGTAGAGATACAATGGGCAGACTCTACTTCCCAGAAAGGGGAGAAGAAAGTCTACAGATCATTATAGACTCAACAGAGATAATGTACAGCACAAAATGCCAGTTAAATATGCTAATAATGTGCAAGTAGCAACAGATTTTTTTAGGAAATATTGGCCTGTATTAACGGCTGACCCTGAAATTAGAAAAGTGGTAGGTGGGTATCCATCTTTTGCTTATAAGAATATGACTAACATGAAGAGAGTGTTGTGCATGTTGGTGAAGGGATCAGAGGGGATGAGGAAGTGATGGGTAGGTAAGGTGTTAAAGGAATACAGGTCAGATGGTAGTGGATTTTGTGAAAAGGATGGACATGGCTGTGGTGAATACGTATTTTACCAAGAGGGAGGAGCATAGGATGCACACAGGTAGATTATATCTTATGTAGGAGGGCCAGTTTGAAGGAGATTGGAGACTGTAACGTGGTGACCGGAGAAAGTGTAGTTAGGCAGCATAGGATGGTGGTTTGTAGGATGATGTTGGTGATCAAGAAGAGGAGGAGGAGTGTGAGGGCAGCACCAAGGATCAAATGGTGGAAATTGAAAAAGGGTAACTGTGAGGTGGAGTTCAGAGATGGGTTAAGGCAGGCACTGGGTGGCAGTGAAGAGTTACCAAATAGCTGGGTAACTACAGCAGAGCTAGTAAGGGAGACGGCTAGAAAGGTGCTTGGTATCACATCTGGACAGAGGAAGGACGACAAGGAGACATGGTGGTGGAATGAGAAAGTACAGGAGAGTATACAGAGAAAGAGGTTGGCAAAGAAGAAGTGGGATTGTTAGAGAGATGAAGAAAGTAGACAGGAGTATAAGGAGATGAGGTGCATGGCAAAGAGAGAGGTGGTGAAGGCTAAGGATAAGGCATATGAAGAGTTGTATGAAAGGTTGGACACTAAGGAGGGAGAAAAGGACCTAAAGGACGGATTGGCTAGACAGAGGGATCGAGCTAGGAATGATGTGCAGCAGGTAAAGGTGATAAAGGATAATGAGGGAAACATACTCACAAGCGAGGAGAGTATGTTGAGAAGATGGAAAGAGTACTTTGAGGGGTTGATGAATGAAGAGAATGAGAGGGAGAGAAGGTTGGATGATGTAGGGATAGTGAATCAGGAAGTGCAATGGATTAGCAAGGAGGAAGTAAGGATAGCTATGAAGAGGATGAAGAATGGAAAGGCTGTTGGCCCAGATGACATACCTGTGGAAGCATGGAGGTGTTTAGGTGAAATGGCAGTAGAGTTTTTATCCAGAATGTTTAATGAAATCTTGGAAAGTGAGAGGATCCCTGAGGAATGGAGAAAAAGTGTTTTGGTACCGATTTTTAAGAATAAGGGTGATGTGCAGAGCTGTAGTAACTACAGAGGGATTAAACTGATCAGTCACAGCATGAAGTTACGGGAAAGAGTAGTGGAAGCAAGGTTAAGAAGGGACGTGATGATTAGTGATCAGCAGTATGGTTTCATGCCGGGAAAGAGCACTACAGATGCGATCTTTGCTCTGAGAGTGTTGATGGAGAAGTACAGAGAATGTCAGAAGGAGTTGCATTGTGTGTTTGTAGACTTAGAGAAAGCATATGACAGGGTGCCTAGAGGGGAGTTGTGGGTATTGTATGAGGAAGTCAGGAGTGTCAGAAAAGTATGTAAGAGTGGTACAGGATATGTACAAGAGTAGTGTGACAGTGGTGAGGTCTGCGGTGGGAGTGACGGATGCGTTTAAGGTGGAGGTGGGGTTACATCAAGGATCAGCTCTGAGCCCTTTCTTATTTGCAATGGTGATGGACAGGTTAACAGACGAGATCAGACAGCAGTCCCCGTGGACTATGATGTTTGCAGATGACATTGTGATCTGTAATGAGAGTAGGGAACAGGTGAAGGAGACCCTGGAGAGATGGAGATATGCTCTAGAAAGAAGAGGAATGAAGGTTAGCAGGACTAAGACAGAATATATGTGTGTGAATGAGAGGGAGGATAGAAGAATAGTGAGGATGAAGGGAGTAGAGGTGGAGAAGGTGGATGAGTTTAAGTACTTGGGATCAACAGTTCAGAGTAATGATGAGTGTGGAAGAGAGGTGAAGAAGAGAGTACAGGCAGGATGGAGCGGGTGGAGAAGATTGTCAGGAGTGGTTTTGTGACAGACGAGTACCGGTAAGAGTGAAAGGGAAGGTCTACAAGAGGGTAGTGAGACCAGCTATGTTATATGGGTTGGAGACAGTGGCATTAACAAAAAGGCAGGAGTTTGAGCTGGATGTGGCAGAATTAAAGATGTTAAGATTTGCACTGAGTGTGACGAGGGTGGACAAGATTAGGAAAAAGTATATTAGAGGGTCAGCCCAGGTTGGAAGGTTTGGAGACAAAGCCAGAGAGGCACGATTACGTTGGTTTGGACATGTGCTGAGGAGGGATGCTGAGTATATTGGGAAAAAGATGCTAAGGATGAAGCTACCAGGTAACAGGAAAAGAGGAAGGCCTAAGATAAGGTTTATGGATGTGGTGAGAGAGGACATGCAGATGGTTGGTGTGACAGAGCAAGATGCAGAGGACAGGATGAAATGGAAATGGGTGATCTACTGTGGCGACCCCTAACGGGAATCAGCCGAAAGAAGATGATGATGATGAAAAGAGTGTTATGATATTCTAAAGGCACCAAGAAAGTACCTAAAAAGAGGGTTAAACCATGTAATAATTATAACTTCTGCCAATATGTAGAAATATCGAGGGAATTTTTCCATGCAGACCTGAAGAAAAATTTTTGGTTTAATGCAGAAGGAACATGTGAGACAGATCATCTCGTCTATCTTGCTATCTGTGAAACCTGTAAGGCCTTTTATGCAGGCAAAACAGATAGAAAGTTTAAATTTAGAATTAGGGAACATCTTTATGATATACAGAAGCAGGTTTCTACAAATGCCTTAGCTAAATATGTTACGAATACCTCTTAATTTACAGACATTTAAGTTTTATATAATAGAAAATACCAGGGTTAGCAAGAGACTAGGGGATATTAGGAATAAAACAGAAGTAAATGAGACAGAATGGATAATTAGACTAAGGGGTGATGTAGGCAAGGGACTAAATGATAAAGTCCCAATAAAACCTATTCTAAAAGCTAGACCACTTAGAAAGTAATATAATGTTTACTTATAGTTGCCCATCATTTATACAACTAAAACCCCTTCCCCTTTTTTACTTGACATTCTATCATTTCACTATTCAGGGAATATTGTTTATTCAGGCATAGACCTTTAGTTTTATAGCATACACACATATCTTTAGATATTATACATATTATATCTAGTCAATAGTTTTGTATGTGTTTTAAATGTTTTTATCTTTTATTTTATGAAAGC